>NW_026089623.1:3668540-3777294 GCF_024586455.1 Bactrocera neohumeralis
GACTTATTTTTGAATTTCGACATACAAATTTTGTATGCCGATCCCCAGGGGTCTATGTTCGCTTCTTCACAAAGCTTTTCGAAACAGGATCTCTTACTACGGATAATGGCTGACTTCAGGAGCTTTCTTTGGCTTCTCTGAGGCGGATTTCGTTTTTCCCTCCCTGGTTTCGTTGAGCGCGACGTCTAGCTGAGTGACAGAGCTTCCTCAGCTTGGCAATTTCGTCGCTCCACCAGTATACCGGCTTTCGATTGTCATTGTATCTCGTCCTGCGCATAGTTGCGTCGCTGCAACTAGTTCCTTCTGCACAGCGGATACTAAGTGGGTGGCGTCTTCGCCTGGTGCCCTTGTCGCACTCCAGACGCTCTCAAAGACGTCGGTATCAAATTCCTTTTCACGCCAACTACGTTTTCGAGAGGGATTTCTGCGAGACCGCTCCCTTTCTTGGGAGAACGAAACTTCAGCGATTATAGTCATATGGTCGCTATTTGTGTAAATATCTGATACCTTTCACTTAATATGTCTGCTAAGCGTGTCGTTAGCAAACATTAGGTCTATTATAGAACCTTTATTACCCTTTTGAAACGTATTTTTTGTGCCATTGTTTAGAATCGTGAGGTTTGTTTGACTCAAAAATTCTAGAATGAGGCGACCACGGTGATTTGTAATTCTGCTACCCTACGCAGTAGACCATGCGTTAAAATCACCCACTATTATTATTGGCGATTTGTTTCTGGTTTTTAGAGACAGCTCCAGGAGAAAAGCTTCAAATTCTCTAATTGTTGCGCTAGGACGAGCATAGCAGCTTACAAAATATATACCTTACATCTTCGCCCATGTAAAGCCGTTATGAACTTCTTTGGAGCGAGATGAAAAAGCTTGTCCTTTGCAGGCCCATATTGCTGCTTTGCCACTTCTATCTTTACACCAAGTGCTCTCCGAACGCAGTCTATATGGTTCGCTTAGTAAGGCGACATCTATATTCTCTTCTTGGACTGTTTGTTTTAGCAGATCTTGTGCTGCAGCGCAGTGATTAAGGTTTAGCTGTAACAACCTCATTTTTTCATTGTTTTCATCATTTGTACGTACTTTGGACATGTCGTACTTAAGACGGAGTGCTCTCCTTTGCAAAGCATACAACTCGGGGCATTTTTGCATACTTTTGCTACGTGCTCTGCAGCTCCGCAGCGTGTACAGAGGGCTGACCGATCAGTCTGACTGACACATTTGTGTGCTATATGACCCAGTTGGAAGCACCTAAAACATCGGGTAATGGGTGAGTATTCTCTAAGACGACAGATAGACCACCCCATCTTCACTTTGCCCAATTTTAGTGCAACTTTAGCGTCTTGAGCGCACAAATAAGAGCTATTTGTGTGCCACTTCGGGTTTTTCTCATATTTTTGACGCTTGTTTTCTCCAGGTTTTGGAACCCACACTCTTTTTTTAGTGCCTCGCAGATTTCTTCTGGTGTTGTAATTTCGTCGAGGTCCTTACACACTATTGTAACGTTATGGCTTTTTGGCTGTATCAGCGCCATTTCACCCACCGCTCCCTCTAAGACGGTTTGAAATGATTCGGCTCTCTTGTCTGCCTGATTTTTCAACTCGATGAGTAGGTCTCCTTTCATCGTCTTTCGTATATAGGTCACGTTTGATCCAAGCTCTTCATGACCACTGTCGCTAATAATAAAAAGGATGTTAATTGACATGTGCTTCTGTTTTTTTTTTGATGATTTGATTGTCACAGCTTATTTTAAGCAATCCTGCTTATATTTGATTAAGCATAAGGGGTATTGCTGGAACTTTCTGCAAGTAAGTACTTGAATATTTGTAGATTTTCTTTTGGTTTCGGTTTTTACCGGAAAATAAACCGAATGCCGAAAACAATTTGGTAACGGTTTTTTCTTTTTAGACCGGGATTTTGGTCAGAATTGCAAATTTAATTTTGTGATTTTATACCATACATATATCTATATAGAAAGTAAATATTGAAAGGAAACGATACGCTCACATTGATTTCCGCCAGGGGCTTTTGGGGATAATAATTGGATGAGTATATGTTTGAATTGGTGAGTGCCTGTGCTTGTGTCTGCGCTTGTGACTGTGCCTGTTCCTTGTTTTCCTTTTCTCCAGTTCTTCTGCTGCCGGTGTTGTTGCCTTTTCATCGTTCCTTTTATTTCCCAATTCGTTTTTTTTCTTTTGTCTGTGGGTTATATGTCCCCACACTTCACAGCACTAATTATGCCTATATTGCATAAGTGCATATATTTGCGCACCACGATTTTATCTCTTCACTCTCTTCTGATGTAAACCTTGTTTTTTTTTTGGTTTTGGTCACTCCACTGGCATGCGTCGTCGCGTCACCGTGATTAATTTAAAAATATGATTTTTGTTTGTTTTTTTGTTATCACTTGTGCCGTCCGGTACGGCTTCGAAGGACCATAGAAAGCTCGTTACGCTTAATACTTAAAGTCTACCGACACTTACCTTTGTTGCGAAATTACAGCGAACGTGTACCGATTATGGTATGTGATGCGTGATGCGTGTATGCGCGCGGATGAAGAACAAAAGAGGCCGGACGCCGTCCGTCGGTCCCTTTTGTTAATTGTGTCCGGTGTCCTCGTGTGTGGTGTATATGATGCAGGTGTTTTGAGTGTGAGGTGTGGATGATGAATATGGTGTATGTAGATGTGTTGAGAATGATGTGTGGATGATATGGATGGTGTGGCTTTATTATATTAAGAGGGGGGTCAGGTGCTCATTTAGCCAGTCATGATCTAGTGAACCAGTTATAGATTTCAGTACAGAACTAAGAAAGTTATTGATCTTTTGGGCCCATATATATTTGGCATAAGTTGATTTTTTAATGTTTCTATTTAATTAATTAGTATTTTTGTTTCGGGCTGTTCTTCTAAATTATAAGAAAATCTCATTATGTCTACATAGGGCGCAAGTATTTTTGATACATTTGAAATATGATATAGAAAAGAACTATTTTTATATATGTATACGTGGTCAGTTTTTACGAGAACATATTTTTTGTTACTTAAATCTATTATATTGTCGCATAATGCGATAGGGAAAAGTAAAGAGAAAATTATTCCGTACATGCCTTTACTCTTATGTTATCCTTATGGATAATCCGTCCTTTATTAGTCGTTACAGTCTTTCCGTTATCTTTTTTTACAACGTGTTTCTCTCTCTCAATACTCTTTCCTGGTTTTGTTGTATTCGTTCTTGAATGTAGGAATACCCCCTTTGATTAAAAAACACGGCCTCGGGTTTCTCGTTGGTAACGGAATGTATGGTTTTGTTGTACTACCGAACAGCTTCAAAAATTTGATTTTCGCGTGCTGAATTATTCTGGTCAGCTAAAACTTTCGTTCAATAATTGTACTGTGCGTATGCTCATTTTGACCGTTTTGTAGTAGAATGGAACGCTGGCGTTTTTGTGTGCGTTATTTGTAATCGTTTGTAAATTTGTTGTACACATATGCTTGTAAACGATATTTTGTTATCAGTCATTAAAAATGTTTCGTTTGGGTATATTTGTGAAAGAATCTCGTCGTTGTATTTGTATGTATCTTTCCTTGAAGGTATTTGTCTAAAGTAGCAAAATTTTGAGTATTTTGAGTATTTGTCCGTTGAGCTAATGTATTTGTTATTGCTCATGTAGAATAAGTCTAACAGCCCTATTTTGAAAAAACCTCTCAACTGAGTTGAGAGGAAAAATTTGAGAGATTTCTTGTGAGGCATATTTTGTGAGGCTATTCTTGCTCAAACCTCATAAGAAAAAAGCTTAAAAAAGTCACCACGTGAGGTAAAAAGCTTTTAGCTGTCAAACAGCTGTTTTAAGAAAAATAAGCAAACAAAAAAGTACACAACAATGGATAATCAGCATATGTAAGTAATTTTGCAAATTTTAAATAATATATATACAATAATTTCATATATTCCTGAATGCAAGTGCCACAAGCCACACAAGGTGGCACAATACAAGAAGTCGAAGAAGCGTAAAGGTGCTCAGGGCAGACGTCGTTACGACAGAAAACAACAAGGTTTCGGTGGTCAAACCAAGCCTATCTTCAGAAAGAAGGTACGAATTTGCAAGCGATATGCTGCTATTTATTTGCATATTTGTAGAACTAAATTGCCGTTGAATCGAAAAAAGATACTATAAGGCTCTTTGATGGGATAGATCTATGCAATATTATTGTTGAATGCTGAAAACTTTACAAACTGCAATTGTACGCTACTGTCAGTTGCTCAGTGGGAACATTCATACAAAATTATACATTTTTACAATTGTATATATATTTTTTAGGGTATTTATACCTTTTATTAATAATTATATATTTTCGAATTTCAGGCTAAGACCACCAAAAAGATTGTGTTGCGTATGGAGTGCACCGAATGCAAGTACCGCAAGCAGACACCACTGAAGCGTTGCAAACATTTCGAGTTGGGAGGTGACAAAAAGAGGAAGGGACAGATGATTCAGTTCTAAATCACTCGCCACCTATTCCAAGTCACCATCTGCTTTTTTGTTTCGCGTTTCGCTGTTTTTTACCAATGTAAAACTTGGGTATGGAATACTCTGTGGAAAAGCATTTTTAACAAGTTATTTGTGAAAAAAATAATTTAAAACAATGTTTTTTAGTTTAACATTGAATAAAAAGATAAATCAAACAAAGTTACAGTTCGTCTTTTATTTTACTTAAGTTATTTTTATGTATTTTTTTATACATTTTTCATAATATCACATAAATGGTGGATGCAAGCAGTTCGTCCAAAGATTTCACGTTTGCTTTGTCCTACCGTTTCGACAATCGGTATTCGTGTATTTTCAAAATACGCATTTAAAATGCACTCATTCTGTTACACCATCTGCTTGATCCTTGATATAGGCCATAAAACGGATATAATCATTCAATAACAAAATTCTCAATTTTTTAAAAAATGTAAAATATTGATTTAAAACAAAACAAACACAGATGTTTTCTATTATGATGGCTGCTTTCACACGTCACAGATATTTGTGATAATAGTGAGCATTTGAGCTTTTGAATTTTCGCCAGAATAAGGTAACCCTCACTATAGTGAGAAACATCACTGTAGTGAGGTTAGTGACTTTTGTGAGGGCATGAGAATAGGGCTGTGAATGTATGTATTCGCCTACTTTGTTTGCCGTTGGTGCGGAACCAATTGGTTGTTTGTTTGGTCGGCGTTCGTATTTGTTTGTGAGACAGATTTCACAGTCTTGTACTTTTTTTTACAAGCGTCACGTATGATTGGCCAGTAATATTTTAGGGAAATTTCCTGTGCATTATTTTTAAAGTTTCTGTTTGCACGTCTATGTGTGTCATTAATGATTTGTTTTTGTTGTTCGATGTAGGTTATGCCGTCAATCATGCTATGAGTTAGAACGATAGATGAGCAGAAATATCCAAAAATAATATAAAAATAATTTTTATTTTTTAAAATATTCACGATTAAAAGTTCAAAAATTTGCACTAATAACACATGGTATTTCCTATGTTTCACTAAATTTTTTCACGTTTTTCACTCTGTATATTTAAATATACACTCTAAACATTGAAATAAGTTCACATTTCACTTTTATTTTGCTATAGTTTACCTAAATCTATTAATTTAAAAATCACTTAGCACACTCATCGTTGAAAAGGTTAGATTGTTTACAATTATGAGAAAAACGAACCTTGCCACTTCTTAAACAGCAAATATGTAGGATTTTTAACAATTTTTCTTTGTTTGTTTTTTCGCGTGATACTTTTTCTATATTAACTATAAAAAAATGGTTTCTACATATGTATATGTGTAATATGTGATTTATGTGACTGAAGTACTTTCGCGTAGTACTCCTTGCTGCGTTGGCGGCCTTCGGCCGCGCTTTAAAAACATAGCCCTGGTCGAGCGAATACCCGGGGTCACTGAAGTACTTTCGCGTAGTACTCCTTTCTGGTCTAGCGAATACCCGGGATGACTGAAGTACTTCCGCATAGTACTCCTTTCTGCGTTAAAATAAAAAAAATATATTGAGTTTCTTTATAAAGTGGTTATATTTTTTGGTTATCTTGCACTGATATTGAAACAAAATTTGAGTTTTCGTTATAAAATGGTTAAATTTTGGTTATAATATCTGTCAGCGCTTTCCATTTATTTTTGATAATACGTTGTTTTGTATATTAGGTGACAATATACATATGTATATAATACTACTTATTTGTTCATTAAATTAAATAAAGAACATATCCATATGAATGGATAGAAGAATTTTTGGGAAAAAAGGAATTTCAGCGATTTCCTTATTATCACATGGCAGCCCTCCATTTCGTCGCAATTTTTAGCACACACTTGATGTTCACTACGAGTGTAAAATGTAATTTTTAAAATAAAGATTTCTTCGGTAAAAAAAACTGTTAAAAGTATAAAAAGTGGATTTATTTAAAAGTTTGTAGTTTAATTTAATTAATTTGAAGTGAAAAATGTGAGTAAAGTGTGTTTAATGTGGTAAAATAGTTTGTTGAAATGTTCGAATTTTGGGAATTTTTGAACTTTAAGGTCGAATATCTCGTAAACTAAGCGTTTGCGGTACCTATAACCCGGTATATTTTTTAATCAGGAGGACTTCCTCTTTCCAACGTCACCTTCAAATCGCGGCGCCAAAGAAATCGGAATTGTGCCAAGTCTGCTATGCCATATAAGTATTTTCGGAGTTTCTGTAAGAACCACGCAATTGCGAGTAACTCTTTCTCATTTGTAGGGTAATTCTGTTCGGTTTGACTAAGTGTTTGTGAAATAAATGATATTGGTTTTTTATTTTGAGATGATACAGCTCCTATTGCAATTTTACTAGCGTCTATGGTTAATTCAAAGGGTTTGCTGAAATTTGGTTGAAAAAGTTCAACCTGAGCTTGAGGTTCTTCTTTTATTCTACTTAATGCTGCCATTGCAGGTTCATCTAATGTGATTTTAATTTTTTGCGCTTTGATTTTTTGATATGTTACCGTTGTCTCCTCTGAGAAACGTGGTAAGTGGTTTAGCAATGGCTGCAAAATTTTTACTGAATTTTCGATAATAGTTTGCGAGACCTAGAAAAGATCTAAGCTCCTCCAGTGATGTAGGAGTGGGAAAATGTTTTATAGCTTGTATTTAGCAAATGGCAGCAACCAAAAGGGCACAGTCAAAAAGCAACCGTCAGCGAGTGAACAACGTAAAATAGCGAGTACGCAGTGTTTGAGAACGTTTTATAAAAAATGCATAAATTGTCATATTTTCATATATTTTAATAAAGTTCTATATTTTAATTGTTTGACTGTCAACTATAACGGGGATGAAAACCCCTACACGTCTACATATATATGTAAGTACATGTGCGTTGGTGAAGGGCTACAGGCACCTGCAGATATATATAAACGATACATAAAAACGATACGATGGCGAAAATTAGTGATTTGAAGGTGGAACAACTAAAGAGGTTGCTACGGGAAAGGCAATTAAGGACGAATGCCACGCGAGATCAGTTGTTGCAACGTCTTAGCGCATATGAGGAGTCCGCCGAGGTGGACATCCAAGAAATCAATGTTACGGAGGAGTCATCCGAGATATCAACGGTGGCACAACTGCAGCAGGAGATGAAGCAGTTACGCGAAATGATGGTACAGCTACTACAAGCACAAAATAACGGCACTGGTGTAGCCAGCACGCAAGAGGTACAAACGGTACATCACGCAGCTAGCAACGATAGCGCAGTCGCCGTCAACGGCGGCGCAGGCGTTCAAAGTCACGCCACTGACTCTATTTCAACGAACGACGACAGCACGGTGGCAACTAACAACAATGTTACAACATGCATTCAAAGCAACGGAATTATTTCTGCGAACGGGAATATTACAACGAACGGGAATATGCGACACGCGGCAGTAAAAGAAATTGCAAATACCCTGCCGGAATTTTATCCAACGAATATCGCAAGCATTACGGTAGAGCAATTTATTGACAGAGTCGATCGAGTAGTTGAAGCATATAGATGGGACGAGAAATTTTTATTGTTAGCTATTTACGCACGACTAAGAGGAGTTGCACGTATGTGGTTGGATGCATCACCCACTTTACACACAACTTGGGAAAATTTTGCTAATGCGTTACGTCACGAATTTAGTTTAGACCTCGACGAGGCGGAAATTCATTTGCAATGACAATGCAACGAGGAAGCCAAAAGAAATCATAAAAGAATATTGTTTTCGAGGGGCGGCACTAGGTATACGTTACAAACTGAGTGAGACAGCCATTATACGCTATGCAAGAGCTGGATTAAAACATAGAGAACTCCAACAAAGCATTTCAGCAATGAAGTTTACAACAATGAAACAGATGAGTGACGCCATGGAGGATTATTTCATTAATCGCGGAGGGCTAATTGAGCCACAAGTATATCAACCAAGCAAGCGAGACAACTATAACGAAAAATATGCTGAGTCAACGAAACAAAATGATGAATTTAAAGCACAATTGAATGCAACAAATGTCCATTGCCGCAGAAACGACATCACTGTACAATGTGTAACAAAGTACATCCAAACGGAGAAAATTGTGAGAAGACGACAGTAGCGTTACGACGACTTGGTGCAACCAACCTTGACGATTGTTTCAAGAAATTAGTCTACATAAAAGTGCAACAGTATATCGCATTCATCGACACCGGCAGCCAATGCAGCATCATTCGTAGGTCAGTTGCCAAACGCATAGACGATAAAGCCGTGAAATGCTGCTTACAAGTGAAAGGCATTTGCAGAGGGGTGCGTACGTTCACGGAGGCTAGTACCATAGACATCACTATCGACGGAATCAACATCGAGACGCAAACCTACATCGCTGATGACGAGTTACTAGAACAAGACGTTTTAATAGGTCAAGATGTTATAATCAATGCAAACATTACGCTGAACGTTGAAAATGGTCGCACAATATTCGGAAGCAGACGACGGTAATAACTGAGAGCAATTTTCCCAAACTAATGTCCAATTTCAGCAATGAAGCAGAACGAAATAAGATGCAAAGCCTTCTGGCAAGCTATGGCGATGTTTTCTCCAGTGGGCTGAAAGATATTGGCAAAACTGACGTAGTTCAAGCTAGCATCGAACTTGAGAGCAATCGCACCATATTTGAAGCGCCTTAAACTATCCCAGAACCGAAGTGTGATATTGTCAACAAGGTGATTGAAGAATTACTTGAGCGTGATATTATCACGAAATCGACATCCGAATACGCAAGTCCCGTGGTCTTAGTCAAGATGCAGAATGGAAGTGATCGGTTATGAATCGATTACCAACGAATTAATAAGATGACAAAGAAAGAAAAATTTCCAGTCCCGAATATTGAAGAACGGCTACATGAAGCAAAACGTTTCCGATACTTTTCGTCACTTGATTTTAATACACTGCTTTTATCACAACGGACGGCCTATATGAGTTCAAACGCATGCCGTTTGGTATAAAGAATGCACCAGCTATGTTTAATAGACTCATGGCAGAAATCCAAAAACGAGTGGAGACGGGCGACATGCTGCATTATATGGATGACATCCTAATTGGCAGTAATTCTTTTGACGAAATGTATACAAAGCTTTATCGTATACTCCAAGTACTACGCACCTGTGGACTCACATTGAACGTTAACAAATGTGAGTTGTTCACGCAAACTATAACATTTTTGGGACGTCAGCTAACTCCTGAAGGCATCAGTCCGGGCAACGTCAAAACCGACGCTATCGCAAATTTTCCACAGCCAAGAAATATCACTGAAGTACGCAAATTCTTAGGTCTCAGTGGCTACTTCCGAAAATTCGTCGCTGGTTATTCTATTATTTCTGAGCCGTTACGCAAATTGCTACGCAACGACACCACATTCGCATGGGGACAACAGCAAGATTCAGCATTCAACCAACTCAAAATCGCATTATCATCGAAACCAACCATGGTTCATACCACGCATTGCTCGATGGTGGTTGAGAATCCAAGAGTTCGACATTGAAATTCAACATCGACCAGGAGCTCGTATGGCCCATGTCGATGCGTTGAGCCGTGCATCTTACGAAGAGACACACGAAGTAGATACCGCTGATCTCAAAATCTCCAAGATAATTATCGACAAGGCAGATTGGTTGTTTAGTGTTCAGCTACAAGACAAGAAAATAAGAGACATCGTTAACGAAATACAGAATGAGGTGAAACCAGAATATCCCGACTACGTTGTTGAACTGGGACGCTTATATCGAAAATACAACAGACTACTACATATAGGTTGTTCCGAAGCAGTTAAGGTTCCAAATACTCCACGAATGCCACGATAAGGCGGGTCATATGGGCGTTGACAAAACAATAAAACGAATTCTCAATCTCTTCTGGTTTCCTCGAATGCGCAATTACGTAAAGAGCAACAACAACTCATGTGTGGGTTGTGCTTTAAATAAAACCCCTGGCGGACGACATGAGGGTCGATATCACTACGACAACGTTAAACCATTACCGTTTACGACAATACGCATTGATCATTTTTGTCCGTTCCCAAAAAGTTCAAAACGCAACGAGCATGTATTGGTAATTGTATATTCATTTACCAAATTCACAATCCTACGAGCAGTCAAGAGTACCGCAACAAACCATGTAATCCCGGTATTGCTAGAGATCACGAGCTATCTGGGAATGCCTGAACGTATCTTATCCGACCGAGGAACGGTCTTCACTTCAAAAGTGTTCCAAAAGTTTTGCAATGAAAACAACGTCAAACATATTCTCAACGCAGTGTGGACGCCACGCGCTAACGGACACGCTGAACGAGCTAACCGCGTCATCCTATCCATGTTATTACCTTCTACTGATGATGAAAGACGATGGGACGACAAATTACGTCAAATACAATGGAGCATTAATACCATCCCGAATGAAACCACAGGTTGTACACCATTCCGACTACTTTATGGGTACGTGCCACGAGACATCCTGCAGAATCAACTTATCCAGGCACTTCAAGACGATGATGGTGACCTGATACAACAACTACAAGTCGACACCGCTCAACGAATAAACGACGTAAGAGCACAAGCCAAGAAGCTATACGACGCAAAGCATAATCAACCGAAGACGTACAACGAAGGGGATCTCGTATTGATTACAAACGAACCAATAAGATCCGGTACATCACGTAAATTAGAACAACGATTCAGAGGACCGTTCATCATCACCAAAGTCCTGCCAAATTATCCTTATGTAATTGAAGACTTACCTCTTGCCGAACGAACACAACCTCAATACAAAGCCGTATTTGCATCAGATCAACTTAAAACTTGGTGCATGTTACCACCAGATGATCCAGACGACATAGACGACAAAGATGAGAGCACCATGGGCGAAGGCGCCAAATTGGGTCAGGAAAGCCGACTGTAAACGATGGCATCTCTGTTGCCCAACAAGTGTCAGATGAAATGAAGCAAGTGACAGCAACCAAAAGGGCACAGTCAAAAAGCAACCGTCAGCGAGTGAACAACGTAAAACAGCGAGTACGCAGTGTTTGAGAACGTTTTATAAAAAATGCATAAACTTTCATATATTCATATATTTTAATAAATATCTATATTTTAATTGTTTGACTGTCAACTATAGCAAGTGTAATCAAGTACGGTGTTCATACACCCGTATTTATAAAACGGATGGAGTCATGTGAAGAAGTTCACGCAAGTGTAGAAAGTTCTCTGATTGCCATTCACTTGGGAGTGGCCAGAAACGATCCTTTTAAATATGGCTCAAGCAGCTCATGACTTCCGATCCCATATCAATTACTCACTGGGTAGCCAGAATACATCGGTTTGAAGACAAACTAAAGTGAGAGAACGAAACACCCCCTCGACAGGGTTGTGCGATGGGTTTAGGACCCGCCATGTAAAAGCACTATCAACCAGAAAAAGAGAGAAGCAGAAATGCGTGAGTATGAAGAGCTTGACAAGCTGGCCGACAGGGGTAGTGCTCGAAAATTCTACGAAGACCCCCCAACTACCATGGGATAAGTTTCTTAAATATCGCATATAAAGTTCTATCTAGCGTATTGAAAGATTAAAGCCCACCGTCAACAAACTGATTGGTCCTTATCAGGTTTCGTGCGACTTCTTCAATCTGCTCTTGGAAAAAATAATTCGAGCTGCAGAACTTAATCGAGCAGGTACGAAACAGATGGGTCTGGCGGTGAACGAGGGCGAGACGAAATATTTCCTGTCATCAAACAAACAGTCGTCGCACACGCGACTAATCTCGTACGTCACTGTTGACAGTCATAATTTCGAAGATAATATCGTCTCTCTTCGAACCAGCATTAACAGCAACAACAATGTCAGCGTGGATATCCAACGCAGAATAGATACTTTGGACTGAGTAGGCATTTGAGAAGTAAAGTCCTCTCTCGACAAACAAAAACCAAACTCTATAAGTCACTTATTATTCCCTTCACGCCTTATGGGGCAGAGGCTTGGACGATGACAACAACTGATGAGTCGACGTTACGAGTTTTCGAGAGAAAGGTTCTGCGAAATATTTATGGTCCTTTACGCGTTGACCACGCCGAATATCGCATTCGATTGAACGATGAGCTGTACGAGATATTTGAAAAACCAGATAGAGACCGACCTGGCTTCGCTTGGCATTTCCAATCGGCGCTACCTTGCGAAAAGAAGAAATGATTGGCGCGCTGTTGTGAACTGAGCTAATATCGCGTTATCGGTGTACACGCCAGTAAAGGAGAAGAGGAAGATTTAAAAAATTATTTTTCACTCGCTATATATACTTATATGGTATTCATTATTTTAAGGATTAGTTTAAGTACAATTAAATAAAACAAAATAATATAAAAAATACTAAATTTTATTTGTTAGAAGTAACAAATGGGTAATAAATATATTAACATATCGAGGTAAAAGATATTTTTGTTACTGCTAACATGTTTATGTGTTAAGCGTAACAAACTGCTAACCAAATTAATAATACTAAAATAAATTTGGGTAACAAATACTTTTTGTATGCATAACACATAGGTAAGCTATGCGCTAACAAAAGTATTTTTAACACTGACAGACTGTGCAGAGAGTTTGTTAACAAATGTATGTTATTCTGTTTGAACAAGAGAGCATGCCATATTTGCCATTGGTTAGAGCGAGAAAATCATTGAACCTCAAATGGCGATGTGTTACTTCTTTCCCACTCTCTGAACAAAAATAACAAATAGTTCAACGTTTGCAAAAGTGAACAATAACAAGTCGTTAACAGATACTATTCTTGGAGGGTATGTATACATATATCAAATTGCATGGATTCCGATCCAGTGGTTGTCGTTTTACAGCTTAGGGTATAAGTTGATCTTGACAACATCTGGTTGCAACAAGACAGTGACTGGTAGTTGGCACCACATAATTGAAAATTCATTGGTTTTTTTATTTAGATCAATAGTAGGACTTTTGTACATCATTGTAATACAATTAAAAAATTTTGTAGACCCTTCATTATTTTTTAATTAATTAAACAAAATAATGATGGGAAGTTAGCACCCCACCCCACTAATTTTTATTTGTAGACCGAAATAATATTAACCAATGGAAAGCAAATCGTTTGTAGATAATAAAAACCTTGGTTTCATTCTTTTACACGTAATTATTCATTAGATTTTAATTAATTTAAAAAAAGGTCTATGGTATTTCACTATTTCTATCGTACAATGTACTCGTATAAGTGATGCTCCCATACCGTAAAAGTTCAATATCGAAAAAGATATGTACGTTCGCTCAAAGCTGACCGACACTTGTCGATTATATCGATAAAGTAGGTATTGATTCACATCATTCACCAAAATTCATTATTAAATATTGAAACAAAAAAAGGTTATATGGTGAATGAGTTATTATTGACGTTCATCAGGCTGGTTTTCGCTTTCGCTTTCGAGTTTTGATTAAAGATAATTAAAATCAATAACTATATAATAAGTGATTTGTTAACGGTAGGAATTTTGAATTGAGCATATTTACAAAGTTTTTTTTTTTAATTTTTTATTCCCAATTTTTCGACTAAATTTTCTTTTAGGCTACATCAACAATGGCACCTCATGCTAAAGTAGCTGTTGAGGATGTCGTAGCAGTTATTAAAAAGCATATCGACCATTTTACAGAGAGAAGTAATTTCCCAATTTCTTCGCATATAATATGGAAAACCATGAACAAGGACTACTATCAGAATAATAATAAAAAAATCTCCATCATTCATTGAAACAATTACATAATTGTGGAAAGTGATTTGTATCGCATTATTAATTGAATGAAAAATAAAAAGTAAAAATTTCCATCAATTATTGGCACAAATATGAAGAATTTTTGTTTGTTCTATTATCTTCCATTAACCATTCATTTGAAAAAAAAAATTGATTGTTAGACATTGTGATGATATTTAATTAATTATTGGAATTATTTATTTCCTGACCTCCCTTAGGTACATGGACAGATGAACTTTTCGAGATCATTCAACGTCAAACTAATCTCCCATGCTGCTTCAATTTCGACAAGCACAAAATTTCACGATCGGGCAAAGCTACCCATTATCTGATCGTCACTGGTCACTGTGCTAGCAAACAATGCAATAATCCTTTATATTGTTATCTGGATGAAGAACCCGAAGAAGGAGATTTTTTTATGACTATTAGGATTATTGTAGGTAAAATTATTATTTGTAGGTAAAAAATAATCCTTGAATTTTCATTGTAGACCTAATTGTTTCTTAAATACTAATAAATTGATGATATCAATGACAATGTGTCCATCTGCTTTAATATCGATAAAATCGACAAGTGTCGGTCAGTTTTGAACGAACGTACATATCTTTTTCGATATTGAACTTTTACGGTATGGGAGCATCACTTATACATTGTACGATGTGAAATACCATAGGCCTTTTTTTAAATTAATTAAAATCTAATGAATAATTACGTGTAAAAGAATGAAACCAAGGTATTTATTATCTACAAACGATTTGCTTTCCGTTGGTTAATATTATTTCGGTCTACAAATACAAATTAGTGGGGTGGGGTGCTAACTTCCCATCATTATTTTGTTTCATTAATTAAAAAATAATGAAGGGTCTACAAAATTTTTTAATTGAATTACAATGATATACAAGGTGATACTATTGATCTAAATAAAAAAACCAATGAATTTTCAATTATGTGGTGCCAACTGGCAGTCACTCAACAAGACGGGGCTACGTGCCATTATTTCAAGAAATTGTGCTATTGAGTGGCACCCAAGAAATTGTGATTTAACACCAGTAGACCACTTCTTCACACACACATATTCAGAACATAATTTTATCGATTGTACTTCACTTAAATAAAAAACATTTGAATTTCTTTAATAATTAATGTGTTTTTTTTTTTTAAGAAATATTACTCTTATTGGAAAACTCCAGTGGCACTGATGCTAGCTAAGACCAAGGTAAACCCTATTAACAGAAAAACAAACCAAAATTAGAACTTTGCGGTGCTCACTTAACTACTTAAAAGAACACTAGATTTCAAATACAAAACCCAGCGGGATAATGGTTCGCCGCTTACATTTTTCTTTGAAGAACGCTTCGAAGAAATTTCTATGTAGAATTTTACGATACCAGGTAATGAATAAAAGTAAGCTATGCGGCTAAATTCTACTGTGTTCATATTTACAATCAAGTAAGTACATGAAAAACGTTACAATACAATATATAAATAACAAATACAAATTGATGGAATAAAATTTATAAGTAAATCTTTTCATTATTTCGTCAACTAGTCAAGCATTTAAGGAAAATTTGCAAAAAAATTGGTTGTGTTTGGGTGAGCTGCTATTTTAATTAAAAATTTAGTTTATTTTTGTGTTTAAACTTTGAATAGAAATAAAAGAATGTTCTCGAAAAGGCATATGAAAAGACTAATTAAAAACGAATAAAGTGAATTTTACGGAATGGCTGAAAAAATAAATGTTGAAAGTGATTCTGAAGAATGAATTGTAGTATTGACGATATTGATGCTGAAGTGGAATTTATTAAAAAAGAAGAAAGTACACAAAAACGAATTGTGACAAATTAATTGAAAAATAGAAAATGTGGACTGTGAGTCATAAAGTCACGAGAAACTGCTTCGATGATTTGTTTAAAATATTGCGGTCGGAGAATATTTCTGCACCAACATCTTCGACAGGAGTTTTACGGCAAGCGACCTGCGTATTGAGAACTGTTGCGCCAAGCAATAATTTGCACATAGGCCTAGAAAAGCAACTAAGGAGTATCGCGATAACGTTGAGTGACGTGGATAAATTTAAAATCGATGTCGGTATTGACGGCTTACCTTTGTACAAACGCTCAAATGTAAGCTTGTGGCCTATATTGGCAAAATTCCATCCAAAATGACATACGAAGGTGATGTTTTTTTTTTAGCAAAACCTTTTTTATTTATTGGATCTGCTTTTTGTTTTAAAAGCCTGAATTTAGGTTATGAAATCTTAAATCTATTTAAAAACTAGACAGGCTCAAGAAAGTGATTGAGCTGTTTTGGTGATACGTTACTCCTTAGTACGCGGGGATATCTCTTCTTTTAAGGCGTTTTTGATCGCAGAAATGTACCAAAGCATTAGCCAAAAGGTTTGGGTGATCTCGGAGTTCAGATATATATTTAATGCTGCTATTTTGTACTTCTTTCTTTACCATAGGAATACCAAGGTCTTTATGGATATTTTCATTACGCATGTACCACGGTGAACACGTAATTGTTGTATTTTCGATTGGAACCTTTGTATTATATCAATATTAGTCGTACCCCACAGCTGAATGCCATACATCCAAATCGGCTTCATGACCGCATTATATAAAAATACTTCATTGCCTTGGCTAAGTTTGGAGTGTTTACTTAAAAGCCAATTTAAATTTGCAGCTATCAATATCATCGGCATACGCCAGCAGCTATACACACTTATAGAAGATGGTACCCTCTCTATTTAGTTCTGCAGCTCGAACTATTTTCTCCAGCAGCAGGTTGAAAAAGTCGCAAGATCGGGAACCGCCTTTGTCTGAAACCTCGTTTGGTATCGAACGGCTCGGAGAGGTCCTTCCCGATCCTGACGGAGCTTTTGGTGTTACTCAACGTCAGTTTACACAGCCGTATTAGTTTTGCGGGGATACCAAATTCAGACATCGCGGCATAAAGGCAGGTCCTTTTCGTGCTGTCGAAAGCAGCTTTGAAATCGACGAAGAGATGGTGTGTGTCGATTCTCCTTTCACGGGTCTTTTCCAAGATTTGGCGCATGGTGAATATCTGGTCGGTTGTTGATTTTCCAGGTCTAAAGCCCCACTGATAAGGTCCAATCAGTTTGTTGACGGTGGGCTTTAATCTTTCACACAATACGCTCGATAGAATGTTATATGCGCTGTTTATGGATTGGGCAGAGCACATTTAAATTCCAATCGTTGGGCATGCTTTCGTCTGACCACATTTTACAAAGAAGCTGATGCATGCTCCTTATCAGTTCAATGCGTCTCGCTCCCCTCTTCAACTCTCGGCATCTATCCCATCCCGCACGTGTAGTGGTAGATCGTAACGTTGCGAGGTAGGCAGCCTGTTTTCTATCCGCTGCGACACGGCACTCTTCGTCGTACCAGCTGTTCTTTTGCACTTTCCGAAAACCAATGGTTTCGGTTGCAGCTGTATTTAAGGAGTTTGAAATGCCGTCCCACAGTTCCCTTATACCGAGTTGTTGACTAGTGCTCTCAGAGAGCAGGAGTGCGAGCCGAGTAGAAAATCGTTCGGCTATCTGTAGTGATTGCAGCTTCTCGACGTCGAACCTTCCTTGTGTTTGTTGGCGTGCGTTTTTTGCTGCACAGAGGCGAGTGCGAATTTTAGCTGCAACAAGATAGTGGTCCGAGTCGATGTTAGGACCTCGGAGCGCACGCACATCTAAAACACTGGAGACGTGTCTTCCATCTATCACAACATGATCGATCTGGTTGGTAGTTTTTCGACCCGGAGACAGCCAGGTAGCTTGATGAATCTTCTTGTGCTGGAATCTAGTACTACAGATAACCATATTTCGGGCCCCGGCGAAGTCAATCAGCCTCAGCCCATTTGGGGATGTTTCGTCGTGGAGGCTGAATTTACCGACCGTAGTGCCAAAGATACCTTCTTTGCCCACCCTGGCGTTAAAGGCGCCAAGCACGATTTTGACATCGTGGCGAGGGCAGCTCTCATAAGCGCGCTCCAAGCGCTCATAGAAGAACTTCGCTTTGATGCGGATTGTGGCTAGAGGTTCATTCACCGGAGTGAATGATAGTACTCGGCGACGGAGTCTCTCTCCCACCACGAATCCAACACCAAACTTGCGCTCCTTTATATGGCCACTGTAGTAAATGTCAGAAGGACCTACTCGTCTCTGTCCTTGTCCCGTCCATCGCATTTCTTGGTTGTTTTTTTACGTGGCGGGTCCCAAACCCAGCGCACAACCCTATGTAGGGGATGTTTCGCCTTCTCACTTTAGCTCGCCTTCGAACGGATGTTCTTAGGCTACCCAGAGGATACTTGGTCAAAGACCGGAAATAGTGAGCTGCTTGAGCCATGTGTAAAAGAATCGTTTTTGGCCACTCCCAAGTGAATGGCGATCAGAGAACTTACCTCACTTGCGTGAACTTCTACACAGGACTCCATCCTCCCATGAAATCTTTTGCGGTAAAAAAATTCATTTGCTTTGGGAAGTTCAAAATTCGGTTCAGACTAATATGGTTTTCTTAGCATACAATATTTACTATATGCCTGTCTGAGGAATTAATTGTACAGGGCTACAAAAAAGAATGAAGGCGAAATACGTGGGAAGTGATGTTATGTCTCTTGTAGGTCTTGTCGAATAGAACGAGGACCAGTTACAACATTCATTATATTCACCAACTTGCTAAATGGGATTAATCTCCAGCGCGCTAACAACATCACACACTTGGACACATCAACACAGATGCAAAAACCACACGCTAATACATCTCCTACTTCGCCCAACGAGCTAAAAAGGATTGTACTCGATGCTATTTTCAGGGAACTCATTGCTAAACAAAGGTTTTTTTTTACGATCGTTCGATATCATCGCTTTATCGCTCCTCATCGGTGACACGGGGCTAATTACCGCGATTTAATAAAAATCAAAATCATTAGGAACAAAAAAAAAAGAAGAAATTATACTTGATTATACGATTTTCACAATAGTATTAAGTAAACTTCGTTTTTAATTGTATGCAAGTTCAACAGTGGTAAAGGCGAAAAGGTGAGACCCCTCCCTATAGGAATTAGTTCTAATACTTAATACATTTTAATAACCATTTTATCATTTAGTACTTTAATGTTTTTGAAGAATAAGAATATGACGTGGTATTTTTTGCTCTCATCACTAATCTATTAAATTTGCTTTCTTGTTGATGATTGAAATCAATTATGTATAAATCTGTTCATACCTAGACTTTCAACCACAATTTTTTTTTCAGATTGTACTGAACATAGGGAAATCAAAAGTAAACAGTTAATAAGAATACAAATTAACGAAAAACAGTTCTTTTGAAATCTGACGATGCGATGCAAATATTTGGGAAAAGTATTGTCAATTTTCAAGCATTGATGGTATTCAATAAGTTATATGAAGTAAGACCGATTGCAAAATTTGAATCGTAAACATTTCTTTTTTGCAAATTTTTTTCAGCTGCCTTGAAAAGTATTCGTTTATGTCACTCAATACGACGAATATTTTCTTCATTCTACAAATAACGTTGTCAAGCATGACATAAAAAGTGTTTTTGTTTCAGATGTAGATAATTTTCATGGTAACATTGTTTCAACATACTTTAAATTCTCTATAAGTATGTCACATAAATTAAAAATTTCTTTTCCATTGGAACCAAGTTTCCTTCATTAATTAACTGAAGCCATCGAACCGAAATAAAACTCAAATTTGCTCGTATATTTCAAAATTCTACCGTAACGTTGAGTTTTTGAACTTCTTTCAAAACGTTTATCAATCCAATATGAGTGCTTAATTTTTTTTTCCAAAACACCTACAAGCTACAATACCCTTCACCCTTCACTAAAATCAGATGTATTATCACCTACTGATGTATTGAATTGCATTTTGAAAAATTTCAATTGGATTATCGTAATTATTAAATAAGTTTATACTTAGTGCATTAACCAATAAATTCATTCATAATATACAAAAAAAATCATTATTTTCCAAATAGCCAACTACAATTTAAACAAAATAATTTTGTTTTTCTTTCATATTATTTACAATCTGTCGTGCGACAATAAGCAAATATTATTATATCTAAGATTCGCATTGATGCTAAACTTGCAATTTGTCCATTAAATACATAAAGGCATTTGAAATACATATAAGATTTGTACTATATATCACTATTCACTTAATTTAGTATCATATATACATAAAAATTTAATTAATTCAGTTAAACTTAAGATCTAAATGGTAAGTCTAATGGATGTAGCCTTTGCAGTCGGCGAGTCTCTTCACTGTTGTTAATGGCGTGAATGTTGGGGTGGCAGCTTAGGCGATTAAAATATCTTGAACTGAGTTTCTGAATCTCTCTCTTCACCATATGTATTTCAAGGTTCAAGGTTCTAAGTTAATATTTTTGATGTACCATGGAGCGTTTGCAGTCAACCTTATTTTTAAGACTAAGTTTCGATTTAGGTAAAGTAACAGTACATTTTTCTCGTCTTTATTTTTAACTTATCTCGCTGCCATGTTAGTCTTCTGTCTAGGTGCATCCTGAGGTACTTAGAGCTAGTGCATTCTGGAATAATTGTTTCATTGAGATTCACGTTGGGGCTTTCATGGTGAAGGTAACATGCGCTGATTTTGTTTCATTTACGATAATGTTCCAATTTCGAAGCCAGGATTCTACTGCGTTTAGTTGTTTTTGAACAGTTTTAGACGCTTCGTTTGCAGAGTAAGCAAATGCAAGAATGGCGGTGTCGTCTGCATATGTGGCAACAGTTATATTTTCGTCGTTTATTATTGGCATGTCATACAGTATTGAGCCAATTACGCTACCTTGCGGAACACCATCTTTGACTTCGTATATGTCGGAAGTGTCATCATTAATTCTAACGTAAATCTTCAATCTAGGTATGACCCAAGAAATAGGTAGAGTGAAGCTGGTAGTTTCATTTCTATTTTAAATAACAATCCCTCATGCCAGACTCTATCGAAAGCTTGTTGGATGTCTAAGAAAACTTCCGAACAGTACTGTTTCTCTTCGAGACATTTTAGTATGGTTTTGACGATTCTGTGGCACTGTTAAAGGGTTCCATGTAGTTGCCTGAATCCAAATTAATGGTCTGGGATAACGGATAAGGATTCCAAAACTGGCAATAATCGTAGAAATATTCTTTCGAATATTTTAGAGAATATTGTCAGCAAACTTATTGGTCTATAAAAGGTTATTTCGTTCACGGGCTTGTTTGGCTTCGGAATCATTATAAATTCGGCACATTTCCATTGCGTAGGAAAGTGACTTAGCCTAAACCCAAGAATAGCACGCATATCCTTGGTAAATGTTTGATTGTCCATGCATCAGTATTATCTGGGCCGGGGCATTTAGAATTTTTCAGCTGTGATACTTCTGATTGTACTTCAGTCAATTTTACATAAGGTATTGGTTTATCCATTTGACATGGACTCTCAAGAAAAGTTTGAAGATCTTAAAAGTATTCGCCAGATGGTTCAGGTATTTAGTAGCTTTCCACAGATAATATTCATGATCGGCATTCTTAAGAAATTCTGTAATGGATTCTTCTTTCATCTTTGCCACCTTGGATTTTAATCCTTTAATTACTTGTTTAGCCTGGTTTTGTCAACCGGATTTCTCCTATTCTGCCAGATCCTTCGAAGTCGGTTTTTACTTTGTACAATCTGCGCTACTTCATCTGAATATGACACATTGTCCGTACAGTATAGTTTAGATGAATAAAGAGGAGAAGCTAACGAAGCGGCTTGATTTATTTTTTAGATGAATAAAGAGGAGAAGCTAACGAAGCGGCTTGATTTATTTTTTGGGTGAAGTTTTCCACAGTGTCATCTAAGTCTCGTTTTGTTGTTATTTCCATGTTTAGGTTTACGTGGGACTCCAGCCAAGTTTGGAAAAATCGTTTGTTGTACCTTTTACTCAAAATACGCTGCTTTCGGGATGTGACAACATCAGGTATATTCATATTGATAATGAGAGCGGAATGGTCTGAGTTCATATCTTCATTAATAGAAATTTCTCGATGATGTGGGTTTATGCTGGTATAAATTGCGAAGTCAATTAGATCCGGAATTTTTTTGGGCTCGGTCGACCAGTATGTGGGTCTGCCAGCAGTAAAACATTTAAGTTTTTTGAGAAACGCGCTTGTACAGTTCGCAGCCTTTGAGATTCGTAAGGCGTGAACCCCACCATGGATGTTTGGCATTGAAATCTCCCCCGGTTAATAATCTGGGACCCATTTTGTTGAAAAACGATTTACAAGTTTCTTTGCTTAAATATAAACTAGTAATATATCTACATATATTGTTAGTTTTTATAAAATACTCAACTTCCAGTCTATGGCTGCTTAGTCCATTGGCATTCCAAATCACTAATTTTGGACTTAATTGCATAGCTTAGTTAAGACAGAATTGCTTAGCTGTCAGAATACGCAAAACCAATATTCGAACCATCTGTTTACTAATGTGACAAAATTTGCAAGTGAATACATTTGGAAGCTATCCTATTAAAGTTTTTAATAAGCTCCGAATTAAAGGAATATTCTAAGAGATAACACCTATCGAATGAATAAAGACGCATTTTGGGTGTTAAATTACGTTTATTATGGTTTGTAAATCTAATATCTTTAAATATTCGGAATTTTTTCCAAAAATTCAATAATTGAGACATTTCGTGTTTTATAGTTATGTTTCCCCTATAGAAAAAAATATATATTAAGTCGAAATAATCAAATAACTTGATTTCTTAACTTACATTTCAAATCTGTGGGCGGCTATCTTCTTGCTTTGTTTCTGATAGCAAAACCGATAGTATTGGTTTCCGTGACACCCAAAACCGATACAAATTCTGTTTTGAATATCAAACTTATAATATCTGAAATCATGACACCTACTACTTTTTTTGATCGATTTCAATTCTTATTCCGACAATTATCAGATTCCACAACACCCCTGAATGTTTGTGGTTAACTTTGTTTACTACAGCATTGCATAAGCGATTTACGTCAAATACTTTTTTATTGTTTACTGAAGGTTCAAGACCAACAAAGAATATTGGCATCGGCAATTTTGAAATTTTGCTTTTTGCATTCACAATATTTCGTAGAGTATGCCCATTTTACGCTCATGCTTAATATCATCGATATGAGTTAAAAAAATGAATATTTTTTAGAACTATTCGATATGCCTTATCTTCTTTTAATTGATATGTGTGAAAAGTAATATTACTGGTATCTAAATAGCTCACAAGTTTTCTATAGCAATCACTTTGAAGTCATCACTTTCGCTTGTCCATCCCTGCCTAACTTGTAGGTGAAATTTTTTCTACCAATAACTGTTGAAAAGCTTTTCAACATTTTATTGATATCACTCACTTGAGGTATAAAAATTGGTGGTGGCTTATGAGAAACAGCAGCAGTTAATATTGAGTCTTCTTTTTCCTTAGAACTGTGTTTAAATCTAGCACAGAAACCCGATTTGAGTTGTTTGAACCTTCATTCATCATTTGGGGGTTTTTAGTTACTTTTGGAGAGTCAATGGTCATACGCTTTGTAATAGACAAATACTTATTGATTAAATGAGTTAAGCCTCCTCCCACTCTACCCGGAAAACTGTATATCACTGTGATTACCAATACGCCACATCCGGGAACTAATTGCATAAGACCATAGTCGATGAAACCACTCTCGTACGCAACACAACTCACACACCTGTGCATAAACACACTCAACATAAAGGATGGGACCTGAGCAGATTCAACACATTTTGTCCTTTTTCGGAATTGGATTCTCGTCACACCGTTTACCGACATTCATTTTTGTAAAATTAAAATTTGTAATTTCGTTAATTTAAATTGTTATAATACAAACAAAATTTCTTTTTATTTGAATTTTTACATAAATTTTGCATACTTTTATTCACTTATATTTATTAGAAAACGCGTTTGGAAGAATAGCTTCTCCATTCTATTTCAATAAATGAATTGCAAATTTCTTTTAATATATTGACATTTTGTATCTTTTTAACTGACATATATTTTAAGTCGTAGACTTAGTTTCATTATTATATTTTGTATGTTTGAAATCCCAATCCCTACTAATATTATAAATGCGAATGTAAATTTGTTTGTTACGCTTTGACGCAAAAACTACTTAACCGATCATCATGAAACTTTGTTCATATACTCTTGAAGGTATTAGAAGTAACATAGGGTACTTTATATTAAAACAAAAATTTTACGAAAGATAAACAAAATTTTTGTCAAAAAATCGTCAAATTTAGCTACTTCAACGCCATCTAGCATTACAGTAATGAAGTTTCAACCCTGAATACTGTAATACCGTCCCACTGTATTACCGGCGGTGACGACAATATCTAATTCAATTGAATATAGTTTCAAATGTTTCTAATTTTTCTATATTTATTGTTATTTTCTTCTGTCGTTACATGCAGTATAAAACTATTCAAATTTTTTAGGTAATCCGTAATTTTTGTTGTTAGCTGTCACTTTATTATTTTAGATCTTACTCGCTGATATTAATTTTTACTCTGCTTTTCTTTGAAAATGCTTTGGAAGCGGAAATCTTGTCTATCCAAAAATTCATCGCGGGCCCGTTCCGCAAAAGTTGCACGAAATCAAGAAACTTCGAGTCAAGCAGTGCTGAGAAGACAACAACAAGCAGAGCGACAAAGAGTTTTGAGAGCAGCTGAAACGTGTATATGTGTGTGCAATTAAATCAGGCACGAGTTCGTTTAGAAATACAAGCTGCACTGCAGACAACTAGAAGAGCGATAGAAACAACAGAACAATCACAGGCGAGAAGAATTTATAATGCAGACATGCAGACCACGCGCCGCCGAAATTTCATGCGTAATGATTGGGCTGTGTTTAATGGTACTGGGTTTCAATATGATCCCTCAATTGAATATCATAATCATCCATTGATTATTATTGGCTCAATGAATAAAAAATGTCAGTACTGCGATGCTTTTAAATGGAAAGATGAAACTGCTGGAATGTGCTGTTTCGATGGTAAAGTTTCACTTCCATTACTTGGTGAACCAAAAGAGCCTTTGAAAACTTTATTATTAAATGTTACAGATGAGTCAAAGCAATTTCTAAGCAAAATAAGAAGGTATAACTCTTGCTTTCAAATGACATTCTTTGGAGTTGATAAAGTGATAAAAATGCCCGGGTTTTCACCAACTTTAACTGAACAAGGACAGATATATCATCAATTTGGAGAATCTGGATATCATTCCAAATTCCAAATAAAAAAGTTTCCTGCATGGACTTTTATGCGTATTACATAATGCTTGGAGAGATTGACTTCAACCTTCTTCTGCGTACAAGTCAACTTTTTCATCAATTCTTGGTAGATATGTATATTAAAGTAGAGAGCGAACGTCTTCGTTACATTTCTCTAAACCAGAAAAAATTACGAGCTGAAAAATACATACATTTACAAGATACGATTAGCGCAGACAATCTTCAAGAAGAAGACAAAAATCTGTATGACACAGTTATTAAAAATATGATAGACGGTCCCTGTGGAGCTCGCAATCCAGCATCACCTTGCATGCAAAATGGCAAGTGTACAAAAAGTATCCTCCGGAAATGATTGAAGAAACAGTTCACAGTGATAAGGGTTACCCATTATACAGACGAAGGGCGCCTGCTGATGGTGGTAAACAAGTTATCATTCGTATTCGCAGTGGGGAAATAAAGAGCTTTGATAATAGCTGGGTAGTGGCCTATTCCCCGATTTTGTGTAAATTATTCAACGCCCACATTAAGGTTGAAGCTTGCAATTATGTGTGTGCAATTAAATATATTTGGAAGTATATAAATAAAGGAAGCGAACAGGCGATCTTCAATCTGCGTAATGAAGGTGCTGTACAGGCCCTCAATGAAATACAAACTTATCAAGCAGGAAGATATGTCAGTAGCAATGAAGCAGCATGCCGGCTTCTTGGCTTTCCGTTACATGAAAGACATCCCACTGTTACACATCTTGCAGAACACTTTGAAAACGGACAGCGTGTCTTTTTTGATGAAAATACCTTTCAAGACAGCATTTTATCTCCTCCTAAGACCACGCTGACTGCCTTTTTTCATCTTTGTCAGAGTGATACTTTTGCAAAGACATTATTTTACTCTGAGGTTCCCCGTAACAGTTCAAAAAAAGAATGGCGTCGTCGTATTCATGGTACACCTGTTCAAAACCAACCTGGAGTTAAAGCATCGGATGCTCTTGGTCGTGTCTATACCGTACATGTTACGAATTTTGAATGCTTTTATCTGCACATCTTGTTGCATCATGTTAGAGGTCCAATTAGCTTTACAGAACTTAAAATTGTCAATGGTCGGGAATGTCAAACATACCGAGAAGCTTGTGAAGCTCGGCGACTGTTAGAAAATGACAATCATTGGGACGAAACTATGGAGGAAGCTGTACAGTGCCAATCGCCAGATAAACACTGGGAACTTTATGCTACGCTTTTATATTCTTGCGGTCTTTCTAACCCTCAAACTCTTTGGAATAAGTACAAAGAATACATGGCTGAAGATATTTTACATCAACTGCAGCAAGTACACACAGATATTACTTTAAATGAAAATGTCTACAATAAAACGCTAATTATAATCGAAAACAAGGTTTTTACGATGGTTGAAAAAAAATTAGATGATTTTGGAATGTCGAGCCCTCGACGAGACAATATGGATGATTTTGATATTGAAATTGCACGAGAGCTAGATTGAAATCATAATCTAAGCACTGCAACATCAAGTGACAGAATTAGTCCCTCAATTACTTCCAGAGCAAAATCATGTTTTCCATCAAGTTTTACGTAAAATAGACTCCGGCAGTGGTGGATTCTTCTTTCCCGACGCACCAGGAGGAACTGGAAAAACGTTTTTGCTTAACTTATTATTAATGTCCGTCAGAAAAGACCAAAAAATAGCAGTTGCTGTAGCTTCGTCAGGTATTGCCGCGACGCTATTAAACGACGGTCGTATGGCACATTCCGTTTTAAAATTACCATTGAATTTGGCACAGGAAGATTCGCCCATCTGCAATTTTAGTAAAAATAGTTCACGAGGTAGGATGCTGCGAGAATGCAAGCTTTTAGTGTGGGATGAAAGTACAATGTCTCACAAGAAGGCTATAGAAACTTTAAACCGGACGCTCCAGGACTTGCGAGATAATGAGAGGCATGGTAGTTTTATTGTCTGGTGATTTCCGTCAAACCCTCTCAGTGATTCAGAGGGGGACACCAGCAGATGAAATTCAAGCGTGCATTAAATCATCAAACTTATGGTCGACAGTTGAAAAACTACGCCTGAAAACGAGTATGAGAGTGCATCTTCATAATGACGTGGATTCAGGACTTTACGCAGAAATGTTGTTGAAAATTGGTGATGGTTGTTTAGATGTTGACGCTGAAGGCTACATATTACTGTCAAGAGAATTTTGTAATTTACTAGAAAGTGATGTGGATCTCATTGCTAATGTTTTTCCGGAATTGCCACAAAATTTGTGGTGTGTGATCAGTGGTTGTGTGCAAGAGCAATATTAACACCAAGAAATGAAATTGTTAATAGGATCAACACTGACATTTTAAACGAGGTTCAAGGAGAAATGAAGGAATATTTGTCAATGGATACAATTATAGATACGGAACTAAGTACTTCATATCCTGTGGAGTTTTTAAATTCACTTGAACCATCGGGTGTACCGTCACATAAACTTCAATTGAAACTAAATGTACCAGTAATGCTTATGCGAAATATAGATGCTCCTCGGCTATGTAATGGAACAAAGCTTCGGATAACAAAATTGGGACAGAACATACTTGGTGCTACTATTTTAACAGGTGTCGGTAAGGGAAATAGTGTTATAATACATAGGATACCAATTATTTGCATTGACCTTCCATTCCAATTTAAAAGGGTTCAGTTTCCCGCCTAGCTTTGCTGTTACTATAAACAAGGAACAAGGACAAACATTACAGGTGGCAGGATTGCATTTAGAAAACCCATGCTTCTCTCATGGTCATATTAATGTAGCCTGTTAACGTATATCTAATGCCCGGAATTTACACATAGTTGCACCCGACGGGAAAACTTATAACATTGTCTACAAAAATATCCTAGATTAATACCTTGTATTTTTTTTTTAAATTGTTAGATATTTTAACATTTGTTGTTGCATTTCAATACGCATATTTCAAGGTGTTGAATCTTCATTGTCTGTAGTAATTTTTAAAAATTGTTGATCTCAGCCAATCAATAAAATTTAGTTATCATATTGACTTATTTCTATTATTAAAACCGTACCCTTTACCTGTCATACTTATGTTATTTATTGGCTCCACTGCGGGCGAATCCGCGGGTAAAAAGCTAGTAATAATATAGAGATTAACGTAATTAACTAAAATGAAATATATGTTATATAAACTCCATAGAAGGAGCTATTTTTAATATATGGCCAGTGGCGTAGCTACAACTTCGGGCACCCGGGGCCAAGGATGTTCTGCCGCCCCCCTTTAACTACCTACCTACAAGTTTCAAGAGGTGGTTCGAACAAAAGTGAATTTTTACAAAATATCTTCGATATTAAGTATATAAAATTTAGGAACTAGAAGCACGCAAATTCTAAAGTTCCAAAATTCCACAATACGGTAAATAGCAAATTTACAAGACATCTTATTAAAAGCCATAGAAAAAACCAATTTTCGCCCTATATCTTGTACACTTTTGACACAATTTGCAGGAATTTTTGACCGAATTGGAGTTTTTAAATACCATTTTTGAAAATTTGGAGAAATAAAAGTATTTGTGGCATTCAAAGCATAGGGTAACTGTGAGAGCGACACGTCGCTAGACAAAGCTAGAAAAGTGCATCTTTAAGTTCTATCACTATTTTTAAGAAAGATATAAGCCAAAAGATATAAGACTAATTCAAAGACTGAAGAGTATTCGAGTAAAAATTAATATTTTTCATTGTTCTTCTTCTTCATTGACGTCGACACCGCTTACGCGATTATAGCCGAGTTAACAACAGCGCGCCAGTCGTTTCTTCTTTTCGCTACGTATCGCCAATTGGATATTCCAAGCGTAGCCAGGTCCTTCTCCACCTGGTCCTTCCAACGGAGTGGAGGTCTTCCTCTTCCTCTGTTTCCCTCGGCGGGTACAGCGTCGAATACTTTCAGAGCTGGAGTGTTTTCATCCATCCGGACAACATGACCTAGCCAGCGTAACCGCTGTCTTTTAATTCGCTGAACTATGTCAATGTCGTCGTATATCTCGTACAGCTCATCGTTCCATCGAATGCGATATTCGCCGTAGCCATTAGAGAGTTTAGCTTTTGTTCGTCGAGAAAGGACTTTACTTTTCAATTGCCTACTAAGTCCGAAGTAGCACCTGTTGGCAAGAGCAATCCTGCGTTGGATTTCCAGGCTGACATTGTTGGTGGTGTTAATACTGGTTCCTAAATAGACGAAATTATCTACAACTTCAAAGTTATGACTGTCAACAGTGACGTGAGAGCCAAGTCGCGGGTGCGACGACTGTTTGTTTGATGACAGGAGATATTTCGTTTTGCCCTCGTTCACTGCCAGACCCATTTTCTGTGCTTCCTTGTCCAGCCTGTAGAAAGCAGAACTAACGGCGAGGGTGTTGAGGCCGATGATATCAATATCATCGGCATACGCCAGCAGCTGTACACTCTTATAGAAGATGGTACCTTCTCTATTTAGTTCTGCAGCTCGAACTATTTTCTCCAGAAGTCGCCTTGTCTGAAACCTCGTTTGGTATCGAACGGCTCGGAGAGATCTTTCCCGATCCTGACGGAGCTTTAGGTGTTGCTTAACGTCAGCTTACACAGCCGTATTAGTTTTGCGGGGATACCAATTTCATACATCGCGGCATAAAAGCGGGTCCTTTTCGTGCTGTCGAGAGCAGCTTTGAAATCGACGAAGAGGTGGTGTGTGTCGATTCTTCTTTCACGGGTCTTTTCCAAGATTTGGCGCATGGTGAATATCTGGTCGGTTGTTGATTTGCCAGGTCTAAGGCAGTTTATTGACGGTGGGCTTTAATCTTTCACACAATATGCTCGATAGAACCTTATATGCGATGTTGAGGAGGCTTATCATACGGTAGTTGGCGCAGATTGTGGGGTCTCATTTATTATGGATTGGGCAGAGCATACTTAAATTCCAATCGTTGGGCATGCTTTTGTCCTACCATATTTTACAAAGAAGCTGATGCATGTTCCTTATCAGTTCTTCGCCGCCGTGTTTGAATAGCTCGGCCGGCAATCCATCGGCCCCCGCCGCTTTGTTGTTCTTCAGGCGGGTAATTGCTATTCGAACTTCTTCATGGTCGGGCAATGGAACGTCTGCTCTATCGTCATCTATTGGGGAATCGGGTTCGCCTTCCCCTGGCGTTGTGCACTGCCATTCAGCAGGCTGGAGAAGTGTGCCCTCCATAATTTAAGTATGCATTCAAGCTCTTCGTACTCATGCATTTCGTCCTCTTTCTTTTTCTGTCTGCAAATGCGTCTCGCTTCCCTTTTCAACTCTCGGTATCTATCCCATCCCGCACGTGTTGTGGTCGATCGTAACGTTGCGTGGTAGGCAGTCTGTTTTCTCTCCGCTGCGACACGGCACTCCTCGTCGTACCAGCTGTTTGCACCAGCTTTTGTACTTTCCGAAAACCAATGGTTTCGGTTGCAGCTGTACGTAAGGAGTTTGAAATGCCGTCACACAGATCCCTTACACCGAATTGTTGACGAGTGCTCTCAGAGAGCAGGAGTGCAAGCCGAGTGGCAAATCGTTCGGCTGTCTGTTGTGATTGCAGCTTCTCGACGTCGAACCTTCCTTGTGTTTGTTGGCGTGCGTTTTTTGCTGCACAGAGGCGAATGCGAATCTTGGCTGCATCAAGATAGTGGTCCGAGTCGATGTTAGGACCTCGGAGGTACGTACGCACACTAAACACTAGAACACTGGAGACGTATCTTCCGTCTATCACAACATGATCGATCTGGTTGGTGGCTTTTCGATTCGGAGAGAGCCAGGTAGCTTGATGTATCTTCTTGTGCTGGAATCTAGTACTACAGATAACCATATTTCGGTCCCCGGCGAAGTCAATCAGCCTCAGCGCATTTGGGGATGTTTCGTCGTGGAGGCTGAATTTACCGACCGTAGTGCAAAAGATACCTTCTTTGCCCACCCTGGCGTTAAAGTCGCCAAGCACGATTTTGACATGGTGGCGGTGGCAGCTCTCATTGACACGCTCCAAGCACTCATAGAAGGCATCTTTGGTCACTTCGTCCTTCTCTTCCGTCGGAGCGTAGGCGCAAATCAGCGATATGTTGAAGAACCTCGCTTTGATGCGGATTGTGGCTAGACGTTCATTCACCGGAGTGAATGACAGTCCTCGGCGACGGAGACTCTATCCCACCACGAATCCAACACCAAACTTGCGCTCCTTTATATGGCCACTGTAGTAAATTCCACAAGGACCTACTCGTCTCTGTCCTTGTCCCGTCCATCGCATTTCTTGGACGGCGGTGATGTCAGCCTTTATTTTCGTGAGGACATCAACCTGCTGGGCAGTGGCACCTTCCCAATTAAGGGACCGGACATTCCGGGTGCATGCCCTCAATTCGTAGTCCTTATTTCGTTTGCCATTGTCGTCATCAAAAGGGGGGTCTCTCATCCGAGGCTTGTTGTTCCTTTTCATTAGCAGTTTTTTTTTACGTGGCGGGTCCCAAACCCAGCGCACAACCCTATGTAGGGGATGTTTCGCCTTCTCACTTTAGCTCGCCTTCGAACGGATGTTCTTAGACTGCCCAGAGGATACTTGGTTAAAGACCGGAAGTTGTGAGCTGCTTGGCTATGTGTAAAATAATCGTTTCTGGCCACTCCCAAGTGAATGGCGATCAGAGAACTTTCCTCACTTGCGTGAACTTCTACACATGACTCCATCTTTCTTTGTTCGCTTGGGGTACTAAAATATTGTTCCTTTTTACTGCCGGACACATTTTTGGTCTAAGCGAAAACGTAACACGCTTACACGTTTCTTCATTTACATTTATACGCCAGTTGGTTAGCCATTCTTCGACAGAACTTAAATGCTAATATTCTTGATGCCAAAATGTGGCAGTTGTTACGGCTTACTATAGCTGTGGCATCCGCAAAAGTTGAAGTTAATACATTTTTAGCTGTAGGAAGATCTGCTGTATATATGATGTATAGAGTTGGGTCTAGAACACTTCCTTGTGGTATACCAGACCTTATCTGTCGTTCATCAGATATGAAATCTCCCACTTTCACCATAAATTGTCTATTTTTTAAATAAGACTCCAATGATTTATATAATTCCAAAGGTAAAATGTTCTTAATCTTATATAAAAGGCCTTCATGCCACATCTTATCAAACGAGTTAGCCACGTCTAGAAATATAGCTGAACAGTACTCTCTGTACTCAAATGCTTTTCTTATTTCGTTAGTAATTCTATTTACTTCCTCTATTGTGGCAGATTTCGCACGAAATCCGAATTGATGCATTGGTATTGTATTATTTTCGTGGAGGAAAGGAATCATCTTTGATGGTAATACTTCTTCAAATACTTTAGAAAGACAGGGTAGAAGACTGATTGGTCTGTATGAAGACGGCTGTATTAAGGGGTTATACCAGTGTGACACTTTCAAAAAATTTATTTATATTTTGCTTTTTCCATAGTTTATATATTCAAAAATAACCTGTGAAATCGGCAATGTCGTATCTTGAATAGTTTTTGAATGGCAGCGTTTAAACAGCGACCGCTCAGAGGTGCAAACATACCATATATAAGTGAAACTTTAAACTTGTTTTTCTCGAAACGACATTTTTCAAAATTGCTGACATTATAGCACAACGAAAAATTGACCGATTGACTTCAAATTAAAACTGGGTATATGAATACATTTGCTATACAATGGACTACGATCTTTTTGATTAGTTGAAAATAGTCAATTTGGCATTAAAAAATCAAGATTTTTTTCGTAAAAAAATGCATTTTTTTTCAAAGTTACGCCATTTTCTTAATTTTAATGTACAATACAATACAAAACTTTGAATTTTTTTGTTTCAGCTACTCATTCGACCGGAATCATGCCAGCAGTTGAGGCACTTTTTTTTCGGCACTTCCGCAAACAGCACATAACTCCGTTATTTTTCAATATGTTTGTAAAAAAAATTTAGTATAACTAAAAATATACTTTATTACGGCCATAGAACGTCGAAACATTCAATCTAGTACTTTCTTTAAAAAAAATTCACGAAAATCGCTTAATTTTTCATGCGTCACACTGGTATAGCCCTTTAAGTCTTTCCCAGGTTTATCTATCAAGATAATCTGCGACTTTTCCATGAAATTGTATCCGAAACTAAGAATTGCATTGAAGAGCAAAGAGAGCACCTCTACAGCAATAATTGGTAACTCAATTAGCATTTTTGGGGAAATATTATCATGTATCGGCGACTTTTTTGGGTTAAGTTCTTTGATGATTCCAAGAATTTCAGAAGGTGAAGTCTTAAAAGACTCGAGCGACTCTTTAGCTGTGTTGGGTAAGATTGACAGCTGAAAGTTGCTCTTTGGCAAATTGGGTTGAAATACCTTTTCTAGGTGATTTGCAAAACAATTAGCCTTTTCCTTGTCACTTCGAGCCCAATTTCCACCCAAGTTTCGTATGGGCATGTTGAAGTCAGTTGGTGCCTTCATGGACTTTTGAGCTTTCCAAAGGGATTTTTGCTTGCTTGAATTTGGAAACAGCTTCTTTATATACATTTCGGTGTTAAATTCTTCTTCACGTTTAAGCGCTTTTTTTAATTTACGTACAGCAGATTTCAATTGAAACTGAGTGGAAGGGGAGCGATTTATCTGCCATTCACGTCTTGCACTACTTTTTTCATTTACAAACTTTTCCATTTCACTATTAGTTTTTTTCTCGGACCAAGCGGCTTATAGTTTTTGTTTGGTGTTGCTAAGACGACTGCGCTGGTTATTATATCATTGACTTCTCTTATGTTTTCGTCAATATCTCTTCCTGTATTTATTTTGTACTCAATATTAATGTGGCTACTCACGTATTAGACTCACTTTTGGATTAACAGGAGAGTGATCAGAAGATAGATCAGCTCGGCTTACCAGGAGATATTATTTCAAGATTACTTTGCCTATTTATAATAGTGTGAATAGTGTGATACAGCTGTCGTCCTTTTGGATTAATTAGTCGTGAGCCCCAATACGTCTGTTTTGCATTGTTTTCTCCACCTGCTGGAAACCTATGGCTTAGTGTTCCAAAAAAGTCTTTAAATTGGATGTCTGTAATTTTAAACCGAGGTGGGCAGTATATGGCCGTCAGGTTTAAGTCCCCGCAGCGATTTTTTATGGTTGTGTTTATTGTTGTAGCTTGTAATTGCGCTGTGGCATAAGATTCTAATGCGAGGTAATTTAACCATTTTCTAACCAACACTGCTGTTCCTCCATGTGCCTTTCCATCTGGGTGGTTTGTAACATAGAGTCTAAATCTTCATAGACTTAACTAAATAAATCATGGTACAAAGAAATTGTTTTTGATCGTAAGATGAGTTTCTGACAATAGCATTATATTTTCATCCAGAAATCTAATAAGTTCCAGTTTATGTTGGTTAACACCGTTAGCATTCCATAAACAAATGTTCAATACACTTACTTTTTACTTAAAAAAGTTTGCAACATTTGGTTTTGTGATTTGATTATCTCTTGAATCATATTTTGCATTGAAGCCATAAATTGTGTCATACACTGGGTAAGGTTGAAAATCATAGTTTCAACGCTTCCATTTTGTTGGTTTTGGGGCAATTGCATTTGTGCAGTGTTGCCTTTTACCACGTTTGCATAGCTCCCTTCTGTAGCATTGTTTTTAGGATTAACTGGTTTTAAAATATGGACGATGATTTCCATATTTTCACTCGGAGGAATATTCAACATTTGGTTACGACGTGCTTGAATGCCCTTTGAGAACTTCGATTTCAAATCTCCATATACAGGGCAACCAATTGCTGCATTTTTTATTTAAATCCTCTTTTTTTCAGAGTACATTTGGATGTAGGATGTAGATCACCACACAGACACTGCGTAGAGCGCAATATGCTTTCGTGTGTCCATAATCTTGGCAGTTTGTACATTGTACTGGACCATTTCTCTTATGTGGTTCCTCAACGATGATTCTGGGATGGAATAGATATTTTAAATTGTAAATCGGGTGTATTTCATTTTTCTTTAATTGGTTAGAATTTGGCAACAATTCTATTTTGAACATCGGCTTTGGTACTTTGTTTCTATTAAATATATTTACAACAGTTTTAATACCAAAACCACATTCTTGAACGCTTCTTTGACTTCACTAGAGTCTACGGCGGACTCTATACCCTTAATTACAACAAATAGGCCCTTAAAGCTCTTCAGTTGATAGGAATAATAATTTTTGTTTTTATTTGACAAAAATGTAACGATTTCCATAAAACTTTTGCCAGTGTACGACTGAATTTTTGCTTCATCTCTATTGCTATTTCCAAAGGTACTATATGAAAATTGTTAGTACCTACAATTTCACTTAATTTTGCAATAAGAGTATTACTGCTACGCTCGCGCAAATATATTGGAGGTGGTTTGGCATTAACGACTATAGTGGTACCCTTCGTAACGTCGCCTGAACCATTGCTTAGTATGGCAAATCTGTTGCCATTTAGGATTTCTGGCTTTTTACCATTTGGCCATTTGGAAATTTTTTGGTATGGACCGCTGATTTAACTGGACTTAATTTCCTTTTCACGTCAATATAGCGATCAATACCAGTCTGAACAGACGGCCCTTTTTTGCTTGGTACATTCTCACATTAAATTTTGTTTTACTTCGCTGTCCGGGTGCTTGCTGGTACATGCATACTGGTTGCTGTCAGCGCATTTGTTGTTGCCCGTTTGCTGTTCTCTGCTGCTTCTGTTGACTGCGCTTGCTTAGTTGCCCTTTCAGCTGATCGCTGCGGTCAGTTGGATAGTTAGTAGCTTCACTTTCATTTGTTACACAATCAATTGATTTGAAAGAATGTAGTGTACCAATGATCTTATTCTAAATTATGTAGTTTAAATCATCTACATATTAATTCTTAGCCGCCAAAATTGCTTCTCTAACTCAACCATTCTTTATTTTTGTGGTTAGTATTGATGTTTGGGAATACTTTGTTGATCAGTTCGTCTTTTGATGAAAGAAAGTTACAGAAATTCTGAGGAAATGAAATCAATCCGCTAGATTCGTCAACAGGTTCTCGACCATTAGCGTCAGTCAGTAATTGCCCAATGCCGGTTTATGAGTAACGGCAATTTTAATGCTAAATGAGCCGTACGGCATCCTTCTAACCACGTGGCTGCTATTCCAGAAGAAGCAACTGCCACCGCGATTTTTGATCTCGCACGAATAATGGCTAAAACTACTGACATGAGAAATGTCTTGCCAGTATCACCAGGAGCATCCAGGAAATAAACCACCATTTCCATTATCAATGGCCGTAATCAATGTATTATAAACTTTCTTTTGTTGGTGAGCCAACAGGGGTACATTAGTTCGAATTATTAAATCTAATTCCTAGTGATCACAACAGCAACCGCAAATAGAAGCATTCATCATTATTTGGAGAAACTGTATACATACGCCAAAGAAAATCAGTAGTATGCTCATCCGGATAACCTTGCGTCTTTTAAAATTCTTCGACGAAGCATTCCAAGTATAATCTCGCTTTAGCAGATCTCAAAGAGACTGGTCAATGTTGTCGCTGGAGGTGTCTAAGCACGTTGAATAACATTCGAATCCGTAAAATATACTCTTTGACTATTCTCCAGATGCATAGCCAAATGCACAACAGTAGGATGACGTTCATGAATAAGAAATGCGAATATATGCCAAATCGCTTCATTGCAGTTCACTTACCGACCAACTTGATAGCACACAATTTCATCCTTACTATTGGAGCTTTGGATGCCAAAAGCCGCCTTTTCGCTGCCTTTCGTTACATATTTACAGGTGGGGATTGATGGGGCCACATGGTCCATGAATCATATTTCTAATTACAACATCATGCAGGTGTGGATCGGTTTCGTGATCGGGAATCTCGGTATATATGACATCATCGATTTTGTCTGTACGAATTATTTCCACTAACCAAATAAGAATGTGTGCGTGCGGCAGGCCTCCTTTTGCCATTCGATCTAATACATCCAACATCGAGTTTCTCCAAAGATGTGTTGTTTAACAATGAAGTTCATCAATGATCACATTTTTTGTCTAAATACACGTGCTGTGATGTCATGTCGATCACTTGATGTTTGTCCGGTGAGCAGCAATTGAACAATCTCTATCCATTTTGGATTACATGTTAAAGTAATAAAAAGAGCAGGCCAAAAATAATTACGTACATAAGTCTTTGCAATAAAATTTAAGCGCTCCGTTTCTATTTTGACGTACATGTCAACACAGTACTGCTGCAGCAATCGCCGAAACCGCAGCAAATAGTTGGCAGCATTTTATCGAATCATTAAACGATATGCGTAATAATTTATCAAACCAACCTTCTTGGTAATTTCTTCACCTTAAATTAAAGTAGTAGAATTATTATTTTGTATGTTAAACTAACATCTATATTTTTAGCATAATTTTAAATACTCTCTAAGCACCTATCATATTGAAACTCAACATTTAATGGATTTTTCATTTTGATATTGAAATAATATTCATCTTCCCTTCGCAAAAACATCAGCGGATATTGCAACATGTCATATGAATGATGTGTTTCAGATATTTGTTGCAGTTGCCCAGTATCGCGACGGGTAAGCATTTGTTGCGTGTTTCTAAGTTTTCACAACAATCAAGATGGCAACTCCATCAATTGTTGGAGAGTTAAATATGCGGGCGTGTGTTCCTGATGGTCGTTTATCTGCTCTAATCATGACTTTGTAGTCATTATTTGGCATTCTTAAACAGCCTGACCAGCGCATGATGTTCATGAAGCAGTTGCTGCTCTTGACGTCAATCAAGTTGTTCCTACATGTTGCCCATGAAATATATTTATAAAAATGTATGCTATGTATCTTATAAAGATTGTAATGATCCAATTCTATGGTGACTCTGTCCGTATATCTACAAAATCAAAAGCAAACTCTGTATTACTGATTTATAAACCCTTTATTAGAATTAGCATTCGTAATAATATGTATAGAATAAGCATTCATAATTCATACTGTATTGTGTGTATGTACCCGAGATCTGCAATTATTCCCTTTTTTAAGTTATTGGTTGAGTAACACAAAAAAGAGTCTTTGTGAATATAAATCAAAATTCAACATACACAAATATCCACAAGAACACATTTACGCAAGGCATACATAGCGAGAGTATGAATACTGAGTAAGTTTATGTATTTTCATACGACCCGGTATTGTGCTCATTCTCTCATGAGTCAATAATTCAATCACGTCAAAGCGAAATGATTCAAAGCACCAATAGTATTTTTGAATGACTTAAGTGTCTTGAGAATTTTCAGTTTAGCTATATCGCGTTTATTGCTTTTTTATTTTTATTTTTTTAATTTCTATGTTGGTAATTTATTTCACTTATTATTTATAATGTTTTCATACAGATTTATACGCAATAATGAAGATTTTTCGTATGACTTTAAAAGTTACTACTAAGAAACCAGCAGCTCGATTTTATTGTTTTAATAATTTTTATTTGCAAATAACAAAATGAGATCATCCATGTTTTAAAACTAACCTTAGTTCATAAATCTTTATATTAACATTAGTGCACTTGAAAAAAATGACTAAAATATTCATTCAAAAGTACATATAAAAGAGAACAATTTTTGTTATAAAAATTTATAATTTTTTGTTGTAATTGGCGTTATTCTGTTGCGCTTTTCTGTAATAATATTACCGGTAAGCGAAAACGCTCGCTCTGATGCTGCACTGCTAGCAGGAATGGCAAGAACTTTAAGTGCTAACTTGGACAACGTCGGATATCGTTTGCTATTGTTTTGCCACCACTGCATAACATAAAAATTTTCAAAAAATTCCACATTTCCTCTAGAATAGCGACGTAGTTTATCTGACGACACATTTTCAACTTTTATTAATTCGGAAAGAAGAAATTCTCTTCGTTTTTTGAAGAAGAATTACCTGCTGATAAAGTTATGAATGATGCTGTATTGCTCAATTGAAATATTGAATGATCTTCTGGTATAGATGAATTCAATAACCCATTCACATCTGCTTTTTCAGCAGTGCAAAACATTTCAATTTCATTTAACTAGCTTGCTTGGAGACGCAACGCTGGAGGATAAAAATAATAAGCCACTTTGTGCCATACATTCAAATTTGGAATCCAAGTTCCTTCTATACCTTCCAAAATCTTTAATTTTAACGCAGAAATTGCCTGAATATCATTTTCATCGAACTTGCAAATTTCTTTTATCCGGTTTATTGCAGGAATTGTAGTCCTCAACCATCCAACCAGCGCAAGCTTCTAAAGCTAATTTCTTATCCTCCTCACTTACTTTCTATCTGGGCAGTTCTTTTAGTATTTGTGTCTATTGAGATTGGAAGTCTGCATGCCATGGCACTTATACACTTTTTTAGAATTACGGCAACATACCATGTCAAGTAATGTACTTCCGTCATCTTTAACTATTTCTGCAGACATATCCTAAAATGCACTTCTGCCCTTCCGTTTTCCGCTGAGCTTATAAGTACCCATAGCAATTTTTCCCACCAAGTCTTCGTTAAGACATTCAGCAATCAGCTGACTGGTATTGGTTTGTGTCCTTACTAATTATGCGCAGGACTGCATTTTAAAGAACTTAAATCTTGAACATCCTGCCCGGCTGAACCCTCGCGGTTCAGTAATTCTTCGGTAGGAGCTGTTAGGCGGCATAACTTCTGCACCGGTCGCTGACACCGCTGCTTAATATCGGGTGATTTTTTTGAGGTTAGGATTTTCATGCATTAGTATTTGACAGATCACGTGGGATTTCAGACATGGTGTCAAAGAGAAAGATGCTCAGTATGCTTTGACATTTCATCATGAATAGACTTACTAACGAGCAACGCTTGCAAATCATTGAATTTTATTACCAAAATCAGTGTTCGGTTCGAAATGTGTTTTTATCGACAAATTTTGTTCAGCGATGAGGCTCATTTCTGGTTGAATGGCTACGTAAATAAGCAAAATTGCCGCATTTGGGGTGAAGAGCAACCAGAAGCCGTTCAAGAACTGCCCATGCATCCCGAAAAATGCACTGTTTGGTGTGGTTTGTACGCTGGTGGAATCATTGGACCGTATTTTTTCAAAGATGCTGTTGGACGCAACGTTACGGTGAATGGCGATCGCTATCGTTCGATGCTAACAAACTTTTTGTTGCCAAAAATGGAAGAACTGAACTTGGTTGACATGTGGTTTCAACAAGATGGCGCTACATGCCACACAGCTCGCGATTCTATGGCCATTTTGAGGGAAAACTTCGGAGAACAATTCACCTCAAGAAATGGACCCGTAAGTTGGCCACCAAGATCATGCGATTTAACGCCTTTAGACTATTTTTTGTGGGGCTACGTCAAGTCTAAAGTCTACAGAAATAAGCCAGCAACTATTCCAGCTTTGGAAGACAACATTTCCGAAGAAATTCGGGCTATTCCGGCCGAAATGCTCGAAAAAGTTGCCCAAAATTGGACTTTCCGAATGGACCACCTAAGACGCAGCCGCGGTCAACATTTAAATGAAATTATCTTCAAAAAGTAAATGTCATGAACCAATCTAACGTTTCAAATAAAGAACCGATGAGATTTTGCAAATTTTATGCGTTTTTTTTTAAAAAAAAGTTATCAAGCTCTTAAAAAATCACCCGAAGTCCATTTGATGATGTCTGGTTGGTATTGTACTCTATCGTCACGGTACGCACCAACCCATCACTGCCCGGGTGAACGTCAATCACCCGTCCCATACGCCAAACCGATGGTGGCAAATTTTCACCACGTATAAGAACTATATCTCCACGCTGAACATTGGGTTCCGATCTAGTCCATTTGTTCCGGGTCTGAAGAGTGTGTAGATATTCGGATTGCCAGCGGCGCCAAAAATGCTCCAACATTTTCTGGAGGCGTTGCCAATATCGAAGACGATTTTTTGGAGCTTCAGGCAATGGAGGATCTGGACGACAATTGAGTGGTCGTCCGATCAGGAAGTCACCCGGTGTTAGAGCTATCCCTCCTTCAGGATCATCGTAGAGAGCTATCAGTGGTCTCGAATTTAGACACGCCTCGATGCGAGTCAGGATAGTAGACAATTCAGTGTAACGCAACGTCTGGCTGCCCATTATCCTCAGCGGATGCTTTTTAGCTGAACGAACTGCTGCCTCCCATAGACCACCGTGATGAGGTGCGGAAGGTGTTACGAACTTCCAACATGTACCTTCAGCTGCCAGATGTTGTTGAGCATGTGCTGTTACCCAAGCCTTTAAGTCTTCCTGCATTTGACGATTAGCCCCTACAAATTGTGTTCCATTATCACTGTATAAAGTGGTACAGATACCCTGTCGACTAATAAAACGATCGTAAAGATCTATAAATGCCTGTGTACTCTGTCCTCTGCCAGCTCAATGTGAACCGCTCGTGACGCCATACAAATAAATATGGCAGCATAGGTTTTTGTAGTCGGGGTAGCGCGATGCGTTCCCACACGTACATGGAAGAATGGTGGGGTCACTAGTACACGTTCTTTCGGGAGCGAAGCCATTTGTTGACGTTGTATAATTTGAAGATGCCTACGACATGTAGTGCAGGCCCAGATGAAAGACTTTACTTGCGCCCGTGCGCCTATAAGCCAGAAACGTTGTCTAAGAAACTGAAGCATTTGTTGTATACCACATGTAAGCAACGTGTATGAGCATCAGCGACTAGTAAATAAGCCAGGGCCCCACGCGGAGTTATAGTTTGATGTCGCTGATCTTCACTTAAGTCGGAGTTTGCGAGTCGACCACCTACTCTCAGTATGCCGTCTGCATCCAAGAAAGGATTGAGTGCTAAGATTTCACTGCGACCCGCAATTCTGGAATGCAATTCAAGAGCCTTAATTTCTTTTTAAAATTATTACCTTGTGCTTGTCGAATATGCAGAAGTAAAGCCCAGTGCTGATCTGCGACAGAAACTATATCGTTCCTGTAACCGCGATATTTAAGTAAACGACTCAATTTGCTAAATTTCTCTATGAGAGGTATCCTGTTGTCTTTCGTGGATGTTATAATCCACTGGTAATTAGCTCTAGAAACGAAGATGGATACCACACGAGATTCAGCAATGGAGAGGTGCTCCTCCTCCTCCGTCGAAGAAGGTAAGCGCATTTCCCCACGCTATGGTGAATGCACGTCGGTCCGGTCCACCAAAGGTGATGATCTGCTAAGACGCCGGGAGATAGGCCTCTGCTTGCACAGTCGGCTAGATTTGATTCCGAGCGAATGTGCTTCCAAGCGTTAATGTCTGAATTGGCTTGGATGTAAGCTACCCGATTGGATACATATTGTTTGAACGTGGATGGTGGTTTGCGTATCCAGCATAAAACAATAGTGGAATCACTCCAATATGTACATGGGGCGTCCTGTAGGCCAAAGGCTTGACGTACACAGTTCGACAGCGTGGCATCGTCACATCCTTAATTGGTGCTATCTTCGTCTTCGCTGAAACAAGAGCTGTGCGTGATGTACCACCTTTATCGATCGTTTGAACATATATGACTGCTGCATACGCTTTACGACTAGCATCGCAAAAGCCGTGTAAATGCACCAAAGAGCCCACTCGTATACCTAGCCAACGAGGAATACGAAGTCGTGTAATATCTTGCAAACTGTTGCGGAATAAGACTCATGAACTGAGTAGTTCTGGAGGAAGTTCAGCGTCCCATGGGAGACCAGCCTTCCATAAGTCCTGTATGAATAGTTTGGCCACCACGACCACGGGTGCCAATACCCCAGTTGGATCATATAATTTCGCCACGTCACTCAAAACCTTTCGCTTGGTATGCATTGAAGTGTCGTCAACTAAGCCTACCTTGAAGAAGAGCTCGTCGCTAACTGGATCCCAGTAAAGACCCAATACCTTTGTTGTTGAGTTGTTCAACTCTAGTTCGAATGCAGAAAGTGTTGTACCGGTTATCGCAGATAATACGTGTGTAAAATTGGAATTCCACTTTCCCAATATTAATTGTCCTTGTTTCAAAATAGTCGCTACATCTTGAGCACGGGTAATAGAAAGTTCATCACTGTCGACGCTATCCAAAAAGTCATCAACGTAGAAATTATTAAGTATGCTATGACGCGCTGCGGCAGCCCGGCTTGGGTCATAGATGACTTCATAATTGTCATTCGCACATTGACGCAGTGCGCGTATTGCGTTGAATGGACTACAAGCCATTCCATAAGTTACCGTCTTCAATTCGTACACTTGAAGAGGTTCATTTGGCAATTCACGCCAAAGTATTTGTTGCCATTTACGATGTCGTCTGTCTACCAGGATTTGTCGAAACATCTTCTGTATGTCTGCAGTGATGGCTACCTTGCATTTGCGAAAACGGTGAAGGATGTCGACAATATTGGCATGTAGTTGTGGTCCAGAAAACTGAGTATCGTTTAAGGATGTCCCATTCGATATCTTCGCGGAAACGTTGAAAACTACGCGAAATTTTGTGGTTACCGCATGATGAGGTATGAAGTAACCATTTCCTTTATTGGTGAAAGCTTGCTTGCTAACCTCCATGTGATCGAGAGCAATGTATTCGCGCATAAATGTAATGTACTGCTCACGAAGACAGGGATCGTTCATCAACCGCCGCTCGAGTTGTAGAAACTGGCGGACTGCCGATTGATGAGATTCTCCAATAGCAGGAGCATCTGGTCGAAATAGAATTTGCACCTGGTACCTGCCGTCTGTGGTACGGGTAACTGTGTCGTTGAAGATCGTCTCACAGTCATCCACGTGTATTTCGGATGATGGTATGGGCTCTTCGAGTTCCCAGAAGCTTCTAAGTAACGTGTCTAGTCGTTGTTCGTTGACGCATTTCGCAGTAAGAGATGTGTGTAAAGTGGAGTGAGCAGAACTTGTGACTGGTCCAAATACTACCCAACCAAGACGAGTGTTTAAAGCGCAAAGTTGCTCTGGAGAACCCTGGATGAAACCCTCCTGAAAGAGACCCGTTAGTACGTCAGCACCAACTAGCAGATCCACCGGACTTGGAGTGGCAAACGTTGGGTCAGCTAGTGGTAAATCTTTTAAATGGCTCCAAGCTTCTGCGTCTATATGCGTATCTGGCGTTACTGAGGTTATTGTCGGGACGACATAAGCCTCGAGTTTGAAGTTAATGTTGTTGTCAAAGGCAGCCTGCATCTGTACTGTTATATGACCCTTACTGTAGACTGCAGCGCTAGAACCAACTCCTTCAATTCGTATCTCCCCTGGACGTCTACGAAGACACATACGTTTTGTAGTAGCATCGGTAATCAGACTCACCTGAGAGCCCAGGTCGCAGAGAGCACGATACGCGAATTGTCCTCCATTGTGATCAGTCAGGATGACCTTCGCAGTCGCTAGTAAAATGGTCCGGTCTCCATTAATGAGAAATGACCGGACCTTCCTCAAAAGTGACTGCTGTCGTGGGTATACCTGTGGCACCTGTGTTGAAGGTGTGTCCACGGATATATTCCGATCGATTATGTGAGTGTTGGTGTCTTCCTCCGTAGCCGGTGAATTATTCGCAACGTTGCTTTTACAGAGCATCGTATGATGACGATGATGACACTTTAAGCAATCCCGCGATGTACAATCACGAGATCCATGATCACTTCCAAGGCAGTTAAAACATAATGAAAGCCGCTTAACTGTATCCCACCGTTCCGGTATGGAAAGATTAACGAACCGTTGACACTTGTGTATTCGGTGTCCGTTAGCGCAAAGTTGGCAAAAAACCGTAACCCCTTTCACTGAATGTAACGGCTGAGATGAGTTTACCGTTGCAACGTTAGCCTTAACGGGACGGGTTGGTCTCTGATGAAGAGTTGATGTACTGTTCGTAGCTCCTTGAGGCAAATTGTTGGCACGCTTCTCAATAAATGTCAAAAAATCCTGAGACATTGGTATGTTGTTCGTCTGAAGGCTCATCCCCCACTCATACCTGGTGATTTTGGGCAATTTAGGTAGCAAAAGTGGCACCAAGAGGGCGTCCCAATGATTTACCGGAAGACCCATAACGCTTAAAGCTCGCATCACATTTTGGACGGTGTCAACTAGTCGAAGCAAGCCCTTCTGGGATTCGGTGGGTTGGTTGGGCAAATTCAGTATACGCCGCACGTGAGATTCCAGTAACAAACGTGGATTATCAAACCGCCGTTTCATCTCCTGCCACATGTCCTCATAGCCGCCTGTATAAAGTCCACCGCCCAATGGTACGCTGTCTGCATTGACATGTTGGCGTCACTTGCTTAATTTGTAACTGGAATTCAGATCCTTCCGATTGTGAACTAGTGCCTCGAACAAATCTTTGAAAGGCAGCCAATTCGCTGGATCACCATTGAAAACAGGAATCTTAATTGGATCTAATCGCATGTCCAATTGATTCGCCACACAAATACCACCCTCACCAGCGCCACATATACGACGTAGTCGAATACATATTTGCGTGTAGAGTAACTCCGTAGCAGCCAAGAAGTCGTCATGTGTGGTCAATTCGCTGGATTGTGCTGAAGACACCAGGTCCGTATGATACTCCCTAAACCTTTCAAAATGTTTGTCCAACTGTGCGCGAATCACATCGCGCACAATTGCGGCATGCGCTGAAGTACGTAGATTCAAACTAGCCATCATTAAAATCTGTACATTAAAACAGTATCGAAAAGTTCCTCACAAGAGGCACCAAAAAGATGTATAAGATTTGTCCTAAAATTCCGCTAATTGAAAAGCTCCTATGATTGCTACACCAGTCTGTCACGAAATAGGCCGCTTCTTTATTGAGTTTCTCATTAAATACATATTTGGTTAACGGATTGTAGCATCACGCCACATGATACATATCTACATACATACAGGTATGTCTATAGTTGAAATATGGTAAAATTACATTTACATTCACTAAGTTAGAGTGAAACTACTAGTCTACGAATACAACGCTAAAAAGAGGATACAATTATATTGATCATTCAGCATTCAGCAATCAGCTGACTGGTATTGGTTTGTGTCCTTACTAATTATGCGCAGGACTGCATTTTAAAGAACTTAAATCTTGAACAGTCGCATTATTTGTCTACTATTGAGAGAGTCATAAATTGTTGTTCTTTGAGTGTAGAAATACTTTGAGTTTCTTTTTTTTGATTCTAGTTACTATTCACTAAACAGTTTCTAGCGTTAATCTGAAAACATTGTCTCAAATTTGAGACCTGATAGTTAGCACAAAACTAAAAAGAACTCTTGTTTGCCATTTTGAATATACTGAATAGAGATCATCATAGATATTAATCAATTTTTGTTTTTTATTTTTTAAGCAACTCAAACACCACCAACAATGTCAGCCTGGAAATCCAACGCAGGATTGCTCTTGCCAACAGGTACTACTTCGGACTGAGTAGGCAATTGAAAAGTAAAGTCCTCTCTCGACGAACAAAAGCTAAACTCTATAAGTCGCTCATAATTCCAGTCCTGCTATATGGTGCAGAGGCTTGGGCGATGACAACAAACGATGAGTCGACGTTACGAGTTTTCGAGAGAAAAATTCTGCGAAAGATTTATAGTCCTTCGCGCATTGGCCACGGCGAATATCGCATTCGATGGAACGATGAGCTGTACGAGATATACGACGACATTGACATAGTTCAGAGAATTAAAAGACAGGATGGATGAAAACACTCCAGCTCTGAAAGTATTCGACGCTGTACCCGCCGGGGGAAGCAGTGGAAGAGGAAGATCTCCACTCCGTTGGAAGGACCAAGTGGAGAAGGACCTGGCTTCGCTTGGAATATCCAATTGGCACCACGTAGCGAAAAGAAGAAACAACTGGCGCGCTGTTGTTAACTCGGCTATAATCGCGTAAGCGGTGTCTACGCCAATTAAGAAGAAGAAGAAGGAACTCAAACACAAAAAGGTTAAAAATAAATCAATTTTCGTAAATATTATGAAACAAAGTCAACATATACATATTTTTATTTTTACTGGTAATTATCTTTTTTGACTATGTTACCGAAAATTTTATATTTGTTATCGACATATTTATTTTCATTCCAGTGTAAAAAACATCTCAGAATAATGAAATTAATAATGAATGTGACTGTATCACATTACAGAATCGCACGGTTAGTAGTTTTTTATATTATTATTATTATGACTCAATTGCATCAATTTTTATGGCTCATGACTAAAACATTTTATTTGCTTTTTCGATAGTGTATATTTTCAAAACTATCTTGTGAAATCAGCAAGGTCGCCCTTAAATAGTTTTTGGATGGCAGCGTTCTAAAGACCGCTCGCAGGTATAATCATATATGAGTGAAACTTTAAACGCGTTTTTCTCGAAACGACATTTTTCAAAATTGCTGGCGTCATAACTCAACGCGAAATTGATCGATCAACTTTACATTTACTATACAATGACCTACGATCTTTTTGATTGGTTGAAAATTGTCAATTTAGCATCAAAAAAACGATCATTTTTTACTTAATAAAACGATTTTTCCAAAATTACGCCATTTTTTAAATTCTTGATATTTTTCAAAGATCGTAGGAAATATCTTTAAGTTTAAGGAACTTTTCAATTTTTTTTTGTTTCAGCTACTCATTCGGCCGGAATTATGCCAGCAGTTGAGGCACATTTTTTTAGGCATCTCCGAAGACAGCCGATATCTTCGTTATTTTTCAACATTTCTGTAAAAAAAAAACCTTAAAATATACCTTAGTACGTTCAAAGAAGTTCGAAATATTCAATTGCGTACTTTCTTTTAAAAAAATTCACGAATATCGCCTAATTTTTCATGCGTCACACTGGGATAGCCCCTTAAGTGCAGTAATTTTGTTGGTATCAATTGCAGATCTCTGGTGTGTACAAAAATAAATGAATAAATACCTTGAATGTCGGATTAAATCTTTGTTCGTAGATAATGTCTGTCCCAAATGATCGGGTGTTTCACCGCGAATGAATACAATGGCTCTGGTGGTGGAGTCAATGACGGCAATTTTATTTTCCCACTAAGGCAGCATAATCCTGGCATTTCCCCAGAAAATTTCAATGCACCACAATACTCGCAAATCACGTCCATCGGCCCAATGCGAACGCTAGTATGCACGCCGTAATCAGTGCCGCTGTCTTATCGAAACGCGGCTCGATTAATAGTTGTACCTGATGTATTTCTTCTTCTGCGGCGTAAAAATCGCTGCGTTTTGCTCGACGATTTCGCATTGTCAACCGAGGTGTCTCACAGGTGTGAGTGGGAAGCGCGAAGTCGACCCATACTAGAGGAGGCGCTTTTCACGTGCAATTACTTGTTATTCTTCAGTCCTTTCATTCACTACGTATTTAATTCTTGTTGCATTATTGGCTGGATTTGATCGTGTTGGCATCATGCCTTTCTTAATGGCTATATCGATACAATAAGCTAACAAACACTTTAACCGATCAACTTCAAAATTTTACCTACCATTTTTCTGATAAATTACTTTCGGTTCACGTCCGAAAGAACTGTGATAAAAATCGGTACAATAAGCTAATATAGATTTGAAAGAAACACATCAACCGGTCAACTTCAAAATTTTACCTACCTTTTTATACTCTTGCTACAAAGTATTATAGTTTTGTCCACCTAACGGTTGTACCTATCACCTAAAACTAATGGGGATAGATATAGGGTTATATATAATAAATTATAAGGATGACGAGCAAAGTTAAGATCCGTTTGACTGTATGTCTGTCCGTACGTCCGTGCTAGCTGTAACTTGAGTAAAACTTGAGATATCTTGATGAAACTTAATATGTAGGTTCCTTAGTACAAAAAAAAAATTCGGGTTCGTAGATGGGCGTAATAAGACCACGTCCACGTTTTATGTGACGTCCGACGGGACTATGATAGAAAATATCCTTTTCACCGGAGTAAATGGCAAGACTCGACGACTGAAACTTCTCCTACCACGAATCCCACACGGAATTTGCGCTCCTTTATCAAGCCGCTGTATTAAATGTCACAAGGACCTACTCGTGGTAATTGGTGATGTCACTTTTTTTTGCGGTCGTCATCAAAAGTAGGGTCTTCTATCCGAGGCTGTTGTTCATTATTTATCATTTCAATATATATATAATGGGTTGTCAAAAAAGTCTTGCGGTATTCTTATTGAATTTTTTTTATTGAAATTGAAATGAATTTTTGATGACTCATGCCCAGCTCTTGACCGATGCTACGGCTGCTACTATGCCGGTCTCTTTCAACCAATTCAGCGATTTTATCGCAATTTTCGACGACAGGGCTTCCGGAGCGCATCTTCGACCACCTCTACACCAGAACGAAAACGTTGAAACCATCGTAGTGCGGTGGAAATGGAAACTGTATCGGGTCCATAAACTGCAGAAATTTTATTGGCGGCTTGAGATGCATTTTTGCCTTTATCGTAGTAGTACTGTAGAATATGCCATATTTTCTCTTTATTTTGCTCCATGTTTGCGACGCTATAACTCACGAACGACTTAAAAGAAACGACAATCAATCAAACACGTGTTAGCGTGAGCTTTCCAAAAAGGTATAGCATGACCCGTTGCGACTAATAAAACTAGAACTATGCGCTTTCAGCGCCAACTAGCGAAAATACCGCAAGACTTTTTTGACAACCTATATATATGTATATATATATATATATATATAACTGATATACGTATATATATATATAAATGATCAGGATGACGATAAAAGTTGAAATCCGGGGGACTGTCTGTCTGTCCGTCCGCCCGTGCAAGTTGTTACTTAAGTCAAATCTGTGATATCTTGACGAAACTTGGTATGCAGGCTTTTCAGTAAAAATTTATGAGTTCGTAGATAGCTGTAATCGGACCACGCCCCCAAATCGCCATTAACCGAAAGCCTAATAATATAAAGGGCCATAACTAAGCACTAAAATAAGATATAAAAATGTATTTTGACTCAGGAGATCGCAGTAGCAAGGGAATGAAAAGTTTTTAAAAAGTGGATATGGTCCCACCCTCTAATACGCTGTATGTACAAATCTGCACTAAAGTTACAACAACCGATACAAGATATAATTAATATAACGGAATAAAATTTTGTAGTAAAAATTCCCTAAAATTATGCCACCTTTTCACCATAAATTGTACAGATACAACCAAAACTATTCATTACTCTAGGTACCAACTACCCCCATATACCTAATATAGAGATTTTCGTACTTCGAGGTGACTTTATGCTGGATATATCGTCCAATATTTGAGTTACCTCAATGAAAATTATAGAATATATTTTACTCATAACAGTTTATTATTGAGCCTAAAATAGATACAATTTTGCGAAAACTTGACCCCATATAACCATTACGAGTACCAAGATTTTTCGAACAACCGGCTGACTTTGCTCTATAAGAATGGTGATTGTTACATACAAGGTATCTAAAGGGGGGAAGCCTCTTTTAGAGGCCTAAAAAGATCGAGTTTTTTGAGGATTTTTTTTGGGAAGGAAAGAAATAATTGATTAAAGCGATATTTCTAGGGTTTATAGTTATATATTTGAACATCATTCGAAAATTTTTTGGATACGAAATCTTTGATATTCTACCTTTGGGAAGCAATTGCCCGATTCATCTCTTATGTACAGTTTCTATCGGAAACAAAAAATTAAAAAAAGATTCATATTTGTTAATAACTTATCTTTTAGTTAAACTAGGAAAATTCCAAAAAAAGGTTAAAATTTTAAATTGTTTTCAAAATTGAAGAAAAGTGGTTTTTGACAGAAAATTTTACTTAAAAAAGATGCATATTTGCTAATAACTTATCTTTTAGTTAAACTATGAAAATTCCAAACAAAGGTAAAAATATCAAAATTGAAAAAAGTGGTTTTAGACAAAAAATTTTACTTCATGTTGCTTAAAAATTTGTTCAAACTTGACTTTTCTTAGTTTTTTAGTTTAAATTGAAGATAATTTAATACCAAAGATAACAAACTTTTCCCTAATTCCATACGACGTTTAGTTTTTTTCCATCCTGCCCGCCAATTAAGAAAAAGCGTGAAAATGAAAAACCGAGAAATCGCGCGTCAAAGTTTTCGCTTTCTGACCAAGGGCTCATATATCTGCTAGACGCTCGGCCACTATGTCCCTTCAAACTTTGACAATATTTCGAATTCCCATCTATAACTTTGGGGTCATATTCTTAGATTATTTTTAATGAACCAGAAGGAACATTATTTAGTATGTGGATAAAATCGGGTCGATACCACCCCAACTACCTCGTAATGATTTTGGTTTTTCTTAGAAATCTTATGCCGAAGAATATAAACATTTGGTTGAACCCGAACTTAGCCCTTTCTTATTTGTTATATTTTAAAATCATATAAATTATACAAATTATTAGCAAAAGTACATTTATGTACAAGAAAAACGAATGGTCTTTAATTTTTTTAATTCTTTCACCCAAAATATTTATAATTTCGAGTATCAATTATTTATTATTTGTTCCTATATATTCTAATATATCAAAATTGTTATTAAGATTATGACTCAAATATTTCCAGATTTTTGTTTCAATATTGATATAAGCTTTATTACAAGTTGGGACTTTTTGAATCTGGCTCCCCCTGGTGGCGCCATCTACATGTCGACTGGTGCGTTAGAATCTGCTATCCTTATTGAATGTCCGGTGAGAATTTCATGACATTTCATTGATTGGAAATAAAGTTATTGCGTTTTAAGTGTCAGTATGTTTGTGTTATCGGTTTAAAAATGGGCTTCGAACAAAGAGCTAACATTAAATTTTGTTACAAACTTGGTAAAACATTTACCGTAACGTTTCAATTGATGAAACAAGTTTATGGCGATGATTGCATATCTCGTATCAGAGTGCATAAGTGGTTTCAACGTTTTCAAAGTGGTCGTGAAGACATAAATGACGATCAACATGTGGGCCAATCAAAATCCATGATCACCGGAAATTCCATCGAAACTGTGCGTGAATTCATCAAAAGTCAGCCAAAATCGTCATTGCAATTCATGAAAATGGAATTGAACATCTCCAAAACATCGATTTATTGCATTTTGACCTAAAATTTGGGCTTATGAAAGGTGTGTGCACGGTTTGCTATGCACAAATTGACTAACGACCAAAAATTGCTCAGAATCCAACATTCAAAGGACGATTATTTGACCAAAAATGACGTTTTAACCATTAACCACTCCCCGTATTCACCTGATATGGCACCGTGCGACTTCTTCCTTTTCGGAAAAATGCATTTGCCAATGAAAAGAAAGCGTTATGCAGACGTAGAGGCAATTCAAAAGGCCTACATCGGCATACTGAGGGCCATACCGGTTAACGAGCTAAAAAGCTCTTTCGACATGCTTTTGGACCGTGCAAAAAGCTGTATTGAAGCAAAAAGAGACAATTTTGAATAAAATAAATTGTTTTCGCCGAAAAAACTATTTTTTCTGTTTTTTTAAGTCCTGTTTACTTTGGAAAGTACCTTGTTTTTATTACAGTATTCAGGGGTGTTGTGGAATCTGATAGTTGTCGGAATCAGAATTGAAACCGATCAAATAAGTAGTAGGTGTCATGAATTCAGATATAATTGGTTTGATATTCGAAGCAGAATTTGTATCGGTTTTGCCATCAGAAAGAAAGCAAGAAGAGAGGCGCTCACAGATTTGAAAAGTAAGTTAAGAAATCATGTTATTTTATTATTACGAATTAATTTATCTTTATTTCTATAGCGGAAAACATAAGTATAAAACACGAAATGTCTTAATTAATGAGGTTTTGGAAAAAAAAATCCGAAAAGACGAAAATCCAAACAGATTCTGTGACCTTTTCAACGATGTGTGTGCTAAGTGATTTTTAAATTAATAAATATAGTTAAAATATAACAAACTAAAGTGAAATATGAACTTATTTCAATGTTTAGAGTGTATATTTATGTAAATATACGAAGTGAAAAATGTGTAAAAATTTAGTGAAACATAGTGAAATACTAAATGTTATTAATATAAATTTTTGAATTTTTAATCGGGAATATTTTAAAATATATAAGTGTTAGCAATATTATATTTGGGGAAACTTTAGTATACCTTCCCACGATTTCTGAGTTAAAAGTGGTATGATATATATATAATTATAGCCGCCGCAAACTTATAGTTTATGAGTAACCCTGGCCGATCCAAAACCGAGGTGTGTTAGGTTTTTTTTTCGAGTAAAACCCCTTTTTGCGTTGGCGGCCTTCGGCTGCGCTTAAAAAAAAAATTCCATGGCCGATCCAACACCGGGGTGTGTCAGGTTTTTTCGAGAAACTTTCTTTTTGCATTGGAGGTCTACGGCCGCGCTTCCAAAAAAAATAATCCTGGCCAATCAGAAATCATGATATATCAAGAAAATAGAATGATTTATGTATTTGGGATATAATCCTATTTTTTTTATTTGATTTTATTCGTTTGATATGGTAATACTTATTATTTGGCAACACGGAACACTTATATTATTGTGCATGTAGTGAAATTTGTGTAAAAAATAAAATGCTTATTTTAAGAAAATATCTAAATAATAAATATAAAATAAATATGTAGAAATATTGTAGTGAAGTGTAAGTGTATAAAAAGTGCATAATATGAAAGAAAAAGTTACTATAAATCGAGGAATTACAAAATAAAATTTGCGAAAATAGTAGAATGTTTTCAATCGGAGCGAACATACACTGATTTAAGGTATCTTCCCAGTGTGAAATTTTGTGGTTGAAATCGATTTTTTGTTGCATTATCGGAAAGTATACACCATGTAATAATAATACACTAAAATTAACATGCTCTCAAATTTTGAAATCGAAATTCAAATTATTACAGTCGCTACAGAGTTTCTTATGAAAGAGAACATATTGGGGAACATAGCGACTCCAATCTTTAAAGCTTTTTTAAGTCTTCCCTTTTCTTCTACGAAAAACTGTCGAAAAATCGATACTTCTTCTTCAAGATACCGAAAACTTGTCAAATTTCAAAGAAAGAAAAAAGCTTCCATAGCGCGATAGCGATTTTTCTGCAGATAAATAATCTTTTTGAAATTTTTCGTTTAGACCAAAATTGAGGCCGAATTCATGGACATCGTACTGGAAGCTTTTTTGTTACGTGTCATTTATTAAATAAAATTCTTTAAAAACTTTCAAAAAAGGCTCTTTCTGCGTCGATGCATCGCTGCCAGTGCGATTTCCAAGCATTGAAGGCTTCACGGAAGGTATTCTTCGGAATAGCCTTGAGAGCCGAGGTGCATGCTGCTTGGAACCCTTTCATCGGCCTTTTCAGACAAGGTAACAAAAAAAATTCTGTAGGCAATATGTAGAAATATTGGGGGCGTAGGGTAAATTCACTTGCTTGGAACCCTTTCATCGGCCTTTTCAGACAAGGTAACAAAAAAAATTCTGTAGGCAATATGTAGAAATATTGGGGGCGTAGGGTAAATTCAAGGTAAAATGATGTCAAAAAAGACAGTGAGCAGGATTTACTCATTTTTCCGGTCGTCATCAACCACTTCTTTCCGGCCCTAAAAAGAGGCCTGTAAGGGCATGCACCTGGAATGTCTGGTCCGTTAATTAAGAAATTGCCGCTGCCAAGCTGATTGATATCCTCGTAAAAGAAAAAGCTGACATCAACTTCGTCCAATAAGTACGATGAATGGGACAAGGCATTTATTACAGCAACGCAAATTTGATGGGAATTCGTGGTGGGAGAAAGACTCCGTCGCAGAGTCCTGGATCCGGATCGAAAAGGTACCAATTATCAATCACGTTGTGATAGACGGAAGATACGTCTCCAGTGCTTTAGACGTGCGTACGCTCCGAGGTCCAAGCACTGACTTGGACCGCTATCTTGTTGCAGACCACACGCTGCTGTGCAGTAAAAAACGCACGAGGAGCTGCAATCATAACAGACAGCCGAAAGATTTCCTACTCGAATTGCATTCTTGCTCTCTGAGAGCACTCGTCAGCAACTGGGTATAAGGGAATTGTAAGACGGCATTTCAAGTCATCGGAAGATGGAAAATAACAGCTGGTACAATGAGGAGTACCGTGATGCAATGAAGGGAAAGCAGACTGCCTACCACGCAATGTTTCGATTGACCACAACATGTGCGGGATGGGATACATACCGCGAGTTGAATAGGGAAGCAAGACGCATTTGCAGACAAAAAAAGGAAGAGGCTGAAATCCGTGAGTGCGAAGAGCTTGATAAGCTGACCGACAAGGGTAATGCTCGAAACTTTTAAGAAAAGATGCTTCGACTAACAGAAGGTCTCTAGACCTGAGCATACTCTTGCAGAACCTCCAGAGGTGATCTAGTGACTGATGCACACGGCATACTGAAATTATGGAGGGAACAATACTCCAGCTTAATTCATAATATATCTATGTACGTTAATTAAATTTTTCGATATCTTACATATAGTATAATTATGGCCTATTTTTGGGCTATTTTCGTTTGAAAAATCCATTAAGTCTGTAATTGTCATTATTCCGTGCCGTCACGCCTTTCAGTTTATCTAAGTGCAAAATAGTTGTATTTAGTATTCCAATTTTACCAATTGTTACTGTATTTATCAAATTTTGTCTGTCTAATAAATTGTCATGTCTAATAAATTGATTTATTTTTATTGATTTAATAGTGGTATCATCTTTAATATTAATTACAATATCAGTCGATTCTGTTATTATTTTATACATTTCTGAATTTGTTATGAATTGTTTATTGTTATTTACCATCACTCATAATTCCCGTCCTGCTATATGGTGCAGAGGCCTGGACGATGACAACAACTGATGAGTCGACGTTGCGAGTTTTCAAGAGAAAAGTTCTGCGAAAGATTTATGGTCCATTGCGCGTTGGCCACGGCGAATATCGCATTCGATGGAACGATGAGCTGTACGAGATATACGACGACCTTGACATAGTTCAGCGAATTAAAAGACAGCGGCTACGCTGGCTAGGTCATGTTGTCCGGATAGACGAAAACACTCCAGCTCTGAAAGTATTCGACGCAGTACCCGCCGGGGGAAGCAGAGGAAGAGGAAGACTTCCACTCCGTTGGAAGGACCAGGTGGAGAAGGACCTGGCTACGTTTGGAATATCGAATTGGCGCCACGTAGCAAAAAGAAGAAAATACTGGCGTGCTGTTGTTAGCTCGGCTATAATCGCGTAAGCGGTGTCTACGCCAATTAAGAAGAAGGAGAAGTTATCGTCTATAGTTTATAATATCTGCGGATGAAGAGCTGATTACTGTTAACTAAAGTAAAATGATTATATTAGAAACCTATAAGTAATTATGATTTTATACTATCTTATGGGTACGACTTAATTACTCCAAAAATGATTATTGAGCTACCAAATTGTGCTATAATCTGTATCAATCTGTCAATGCAATCACAAAACATGCTCACTTTCCTCAACAATGGAAAAAGTCAACTATAGTGATGATACCTAAGCCTGGAAAGGACAAAACGCAGCCATCCTCCTATAGGCCCATCAGCTTGATATCCTCCATGTCGAAATTATTTGAAAGACTTCTTATACTCAGCATTAAGCCACATCTTCAAACCCACAACATAATACCATCTCACCAATTTGGCTTCAGGGAAAATCATGGAACGATCGAGCAAGTACATAGGATCACATCTGAAATTCGAACAGCTTTTGAAAAACGAGAATATTGCTCTGCAATATTTCTTGATGTCGCGCAGGCTTTTGATCGAGTATGGTTAAATGGTCTCATGTACAAAATAAAAACGCTTCTCCCGCAAAACACCCACGAACTGTTTAAGTCCTATCTTTATGATCGAAATTTTGTAGTTCGATGTAACACCACTACATCTGAAGTCCAAACGATTGAAGCTGGTGTACCACAAGGCAGTGTTCTTGGCCCAATGTTATATGTTTTATACACTTCAGATATCCCTGTAAACGACCGCTTGACTATGTCTACTTTTGCCGATGACACTGCAATAATCAGCCGCTCCAAGTGCCCAATTCATGCAAATGCGCTCCTAGCAAATCATATTGAAGCTATGGCCAACTGGCTCGCAAACTGGAGGATAAAGGTTAACGAGCAAAAATGTAAGCACGTTACATTTACCCTTAACAAAAGTAGCTGTTCGCCTTTGACACTGAATACCGTACAAATACCACAAAGCAATCATGTTACTTACCTAGGGGTCCATCTGGATAGGCGACTCACTTGGCGAAATCACATAGAGGCTGAAAGGACTTACCTTAAGTTTTAGGCAGCTTCTTTGCACTGGCTTATTAACTCTCGCTCAGCCCTAGTCTGGAGTATAAAGTCATAATATACAACACAGTTTTAAAACCAATCTGGACCTATGGGTGTGAGCTGTGGGGCAACGCGAGTAGCAGCAACATCGAAATTCTTCATCGTGCGCAATCAAAAATTCTTCGTACAATCACCGGAGCACCGTGGTATATCCGAAATGAGAACATCCAAGGCGACTTAAGAATTCCAGATGTACGAACTGAAATAGAGCACCGAAGCCCGAAATATGCATTGAAACTATCGATTCACCCAAACCAACTAGCAAGATCGTTATTGCGTGTGACAGGAGCTTAAGATTACGTAGAAATGACCTACCAGCCCAGACGTAATATATCTCAGGCCCAGTTAAAAAAAAAAAATACTCACCCATGTAGGGTGTAAATTAAGTGAGTAGTTTAAGATTCGAAAACTTGTTGTTATTCGCTTAAGCAGGGTAGATTTAATAAATAATAGTAAAGTTAAATAATAAAAAAACAAAAAAAAAATATTATCTTAATGGACTTTATTAAGTACTATTTTATTCCCTTAACTTTCATTAACTTCCAACTTTTATTCATAGATTTTTTTTGTTTCCCCTATTATTTTTTCATAAATTATTTCTCCAGGGTGATATTGTTTTTTCGTTTTTTAAATTATATTGTTGAGTGGCTCGTAAGACTATTTCTAGTCGATCACCAAATTATATTCTTTTTTTATGTTGTGAAGCTTAGCTCATCATCCTAAAATCTAGGGATTTGAAATATAAAACCATTTCTTCAATATTTCACTTGTCTTCTATGTATTCCAATATTAGGAATTCAAAATCACATCTATTCATGTGATGATGATTTTTGCGAGTAAAATATACAAGTATCTATGTGAAGCTTCTGAGAACTAAATATCTATACAGAATTTAGCCCACACCACCCATAAAGGTAGAGACGGAAAGGAGACGGAGAAACCAGATAAGCAGACGAAACAACAAGCATGCATACCCAACGGTGAAACCACGCCACTGCCAGCAACACACGCCATCCCAACGCAACATGTTGCGGGTGTACTAGCTCGCAGCACCGGCTTTGCGGAGAGTTAGATGGCCGATGATCAGGCAATGATTGACAGTTAGTATGTCATAAACTTTAGCCTGTCGAGATGCCCCGTAAACAATATGAAGTCTCCACAGGCAATACGTACAGCAACGTACGTAAATGCCTGTCGAAACGCCCAGTTACCCTGCCACAGCACTTTCCTCGGTCGACGACATCACAACGCGGGAGACAATTATCATATAAAATAAATTACGATTCGTGGAGAGCCACACTGTTTACAAATTTACTGTAACGAACCCTGGACATCGTATACCTCAGCAAACTATAAGAATCAGGGACAGCAAAAAGCTTCGTTACAAGCTATTAACTTTTTTTAGAAATTGAAGCTTCGCCCATTGCTACTATTTTTGGATTAGGGTCATATTTATTTTTGTTACATATTACACACTTTCTTACAAATAGCTTAATTTGTTTTCATACTTCCTGAAAAAATATTTTTTTTCTATATGCTGAATGATTTCTACGTGATTTATAGTCCTCACAGACTACAGCGCTAATATCATTAGCGGGCTTAATTTATATTTACTTGCACATTTGACCCATGTTAATGTAAGTTTGTAATGCACAAGAATTCCGTGCATTTAGCTGAATTTTCCAAATTTGTGTAGGCAACACTGCTCAAAAATGGCCGATTTTTGCTATTTTTTGACAGATGTCGCATGAAGTCTGCCGCCTCCTTTGCGTGTGCAGCATCAGAGGTAAGCAGTTTTATATTGCTAAATAAATTATGTGTAAGTATATTAACAAAAACAAATTTTAATATATTTAGATGGCAGACAATAAACAACGCACAGTTTGCTATACATTTTTCCAATATTCTTAACTTTTTCGCACACTTTTATTTCACTTTTTTTTTAATAAATAAACAAATTTCACTATCAGCTGCCTAAATGCACAAGTCTGCCGTCTGTCACCATAAAATTTCAATGCGCATTAGCGTTGCTTAAGGCGCATTAATTTTGCTCGTCTGTCAGGGCTATTAGATGAGTTCTATTATGAATTTGTTCTGTTATATATATGTTTAGCAAAAATAAATTTATTTTGAAACGTCTCCTTCAAAGCTCGCTGGACATCTTGTAAATCTTCTACTGCACAATGAATTGCTGTTACCAAATTTGGTCTAATAAATTCTTTTTAAATGGTTAATAAATTCTCCACTGTATCAAATTCTATTAAGTGTCTTTCATTTCCAAAGGTTTCGATCAACTCATGTTTCGTAAAGCTGTTCTCTTAATATTATTTGTTGTTTAAATGGCTTACAGGTTTTTGTATTTCTTGTATTTGAATGTTGTCACTACTTCAAGCCGCGACAGCGCTCCTGCCACTATATTAGTTTTAGCAGGTTGGTATATGAAATTTGGAGCAAATAAATGCATGCCATCTTTTCATTTTTCGGTTGGAGTTACGGGTTGACAGTGCAAATGTCAAGGGTTGATGAACTGTATGGATTTCGAGATTCGTTATACTGTAGAGATAATTACGAAGAGTTTTTAATGTACATTCCTTTTAATTTATGACATAATTCATTTTTCTTTATTAAGGGTTTCGGAAATGAAAGTTAGCCCAAGGGCTAAATGTCTTACTTAGAATTTTACTACTGCTAAAAATTGTTAATAAATCCAGGCAGATCCGTAACTGAAAGTGTTAAATTTGAAACGACGCGGCTTGATAAAGAACTTGTAAACTGTTGAATTCAGTTCCATCTGTGATCTGTTCAATTGATACCTTCTCCGCGATTTGTCCTTGAAAAAAATTCGCGAAACTTGGTAAACATCTTATCCAGTTATGTGAAACAAGATGGGTTCAACAACGCGATGCAGTTATCCAATTTTCCGCAAAAGTGTCGTTGATCGTTAAAGCTCTGATAAAAATTAGTAACTGGAAAAATAAGGAAAGAACGGGAAAACAACGATAGTCATCTCAGCCGTATACAAATTTGAATTTATAGTTGGGATATTCTATCTCTAACACATTCACTCAGTGCGATTCTTCAGAAAGAACCGATCGATCTGGAAAAGGCATTAAATATGATAGATACGTTGCTTGTAAAATTCCGAAATCGAAGACAAAAAGCTGAGGAACATTTTCCATCCATTTATTCAGACACGAATATGACGTCAGAACTGAAAGTTGACGAACAAAAACCAAGAATCTATGGTCGACAAAACAAAGGCGAAAATTTCTGCGTGAGAATATTATGAAAACGCGCTTTTCTAGAGAAGTATTGGATGGATTTCAACTGAGTTTGCTGCTCCCAGTAGAAGAAGTTGATATCTTGATAGATAGATTCAAAGAACTTTTGGATAATGTCAGCGTCGGGCGACGTTTCAAGCGAATCGGGCAGAGGCAGAAGTCAAAAGACAACCAAGTTACCGACTACTGCATAGGAAACGTTGAAGAACTGCGCTGTAGACCTATACCCCATAATCATGGTTTTCTTCGCATATTCTGCACACTTCCTGTAACGAATGCAAGCTCTGAATGATAGATTGATCGGCCTGGCGTAACTACACACGCGTCATGACATTGAAGTCTCTGTAGAAGAAGTTCACGAAATATTCTCAAACTTGGCCCACACAGTTTTGTTTTGAGAAACTCTTCTATTCAATCCACGTACTGAGTACAGTATTATACATTGCAATAATGTACATACAGTGGACCAATAAAGTTTACATACACCTAGTTCTATTAAATTACGGCACGTTTATTAGCTATAAAATGAATAAATTTTGTGGTTTTTTTCTGTCCATTTCAAAAGATGTATATTTAACATTAAATTTAGCATATTAAAATATTTTTTTTTACACAAATAAAAAAAATTAATGCTAAAGCTTAAAATTGGCATAATTTATATCAAAAAAGTTTACATACACTAACGATTATTTATATAAATCAAAAGTAATTACAGTAGTTTTAGCGGTTTTTGGCCTACAATTTGTTGCTATCATTGTCCCTAGACATCGATGTATGCTCTCCACTCAATTTCTAGTATTATTTCCGAATATTTTGACCCACTAAGTCCATGATCCAGCTTCTTGGCCTTATTTTGATGAACTTCGATGTTTTCGAATACGATTTTTCAAAAAGTTCAAGATATTTTGAATAGGATTAATGTATGGTGATTGCGGGACCTATGGATTTATTTATAATTTCATAGCAACCCTGCACGTGTTTTGGGTCGTTATCTTGTTATAAATAGAAGTGGCCGCTATTAACAGCAGTATTTTTGCCGTTATTACCCTCGGCTCGATGTGAGGAATATCCTTGTTCCTTGTTTGCTCGATTTGAGGAAGTTTTGCGTCTTACTTTTAATAAATTTAAATTTAATAAAGTGCATTCAGCGAATTTACGATATATGAAATTATTCAACAATGCGGAATCAAATTTCTGATGCCGATACGTCCGAAAAGGCCGTCGGTGTTAATTGTTTGTTGTGAGCAAGTTTTTTGATTGGTACAAATTATTCAAAGAGGGTCGATAACTCGTTCACGAAGAACCACGTTCAGGACGGCCATCAACATCAACTGATGATCAACACGACAATAAAATAAAGAAATTGGTGCTTTAGAACCGACGATTAACAGTCAGAGATCTTACTGCTGCTATCGAGGTGTGGTGCACTCTGAATTCCTTCCGACCGGCCAAATTTCAACTAGGATTACTATTTGAGTGTTATGCGTCGTTCGCGAAGCTATTCGTAAAAAGAGGCCGGATTTATGGGCCGACATCTTTTTGTTTTTGCTCCACTATAATGCACCGTCGTACTGCATTGATTCTTCAGGAGTTATTCATCAAATTTTCAACCTACATCATACCGCAACCACCCTATTTCCGATTTAGCTTCGTGTGACTTCTGCCTATTTAGCAAACTCAGACGACCGCTCCGGGAAAACCGCTTTGAGTCAATTGAAAATATCAAATGTGAAACGCTATGCGCATTGAAGGCTATTCCGGAAATAGACTTTAACTTTTTCGTGGATTGGAGAAAACGTTGGAACAGGTGTATTGCGGCCAAGAGGAATTACTTTGAGGGGGACGAGATAGATTTTGAAATTGTGAACAAAGTTTTACTATTTTTTGCTAATAGTAAAATTTTTTAAGGAAATTGTACCCTAGGAGGTCAGATTCTGTTTCGTAGAAAATCTGTCAAACAACTTTATTGTGTCAGAATTGTTTTATTTATTAGCAGGGTAAATTTTTTATTTACTTCGTTGTAGTACTCTCAAATTGACATTACTCCCAGCATTAGGATACTTAGTTTCTCTTCAATTATGTGGATAGGACGTTTGTCCGCGTATGCAAAATCCAAGCAGATCACGCATAGGCTCATAGCGTTATGGGTTACTAGCCGTCATCTGAGATATAATACTAATCCATCCCTATTGTCGTAGTCTTCAACACTTGCTTCTTTGTTTTTTCTATATATTTAAAAACCGCTCTCACATATTTGATTTAATCTTTATTAAATGGGTCATCCTTAAATAGATTTTTTAATACACATTTTTTCATAAGTTTTAAACTATTTTTTCTAATTTGTAAAATTCCAAATCTATTAGTAATGCCCGAACATATTATATATATTACTGATAACATGGGTACAATATACATATCTAAATAATATACTTTTTTTTCGACATGAGCGCTCTTACAACAGTCGTAATATAGTAATCCTTTATATTTAATATATAATAAATATATTTAATAACAAAAACGTTTAATTAAAATAACTTTAAAATATCTGTTTGGCTTAATTTTTTGGTAGACCTTGTCTCTATCTTCTTTACAGATGCTTGGAGTTTTACTTTTCCTCCAGCAAATATAGTTGATTTTGAAGTAATTTTTTTATACTCTCGATGTTGTTATTAACGTTTTTAATATTATCCAGAATAAACAAGGGTTTGGTGTGGTTTGTGGGCCAGGGGAATCATCGGTTCATATTTATTCGTAAATGATGACGGTTATCAATAACGACCGTTATAGCGCCATGATAATCGCCTATTTGATGACTGAAATTGAAGTCCGTGATCTGGCAACGTTTAATTTTAACAAGACGGCGCCACTTCTCTCACATCGCATACATCAATGGATTTATTTAGAGAACACTTCGGTGAGCAAATAATTTCACACCGTTAGACTCTTTCTTATGGAGATATGTAAAGTCTAAAGTTTAAGCGGACAATCCTGCTTCAATTCACGCCTTGGAGCAAACATTTGTTCGAACGAGTCATTGAAAATTCGACTCAACGGATGGACCATTTGAGATGTAGCCGCGGCCAGCTTTTGATAGAGATAATCTTCAAAAATAAATGCCAAAGAATGGTCTTTCGAATGATAACAGATATTCTCCATTATATTTAAAGTTTGTGTGTTTTTTCTTTAAAAAAGTAAGGAACCTAGAATTGGAACACCCCTTACATATGTGAAAATAAATGTATGGTACAAAATAATATAAACAATAAAATTTGATGATACAAAATAAATGATATATGTATTTTCTAAAGTTCATACTGTCAATACAAATTTGAATTATTATCCAAAATATTTCTAGAAACTACCACTTTGATAAATAAAACCTAATAAATTTGCGCATCACTCAGACATTCAGCTTGTAGTTGCTTTCGTATAGCGCCCACTTGAGTTAGGGTATGAGAATTCTGAGTAATAATACACTTCTGTACGGCTGGCACCTAGAATATTATAATTCATACAAATTTCGTAAGCATGTATTACATTTAAATATCTTCATATTATACTATCGGGCAGGTTCTGGAATTCGAGTGAAAGTTGAAATTAAAATATATACACAAACGAGTGTGTTTGGGTTTGTTATTCTAAAAAACGAAAAAATTGTTTTCAAATTATTCAAAAAATAAAATGCATATGTTCATCAATATAATAATAAAAAATTAGTGCGTATATAGTATATTTGCAAAGATTGGAGATCAGCTAAATACAGAAAGAACTATTGGTTGCGGTTAATGTGAATAATATAGTGACCTCACCAGTAGCATTAGAAACTAATGAAACCTAATGAAAGCTTTGTAAATCGTACAAACCTGATAAAAAAAATAGGCTAAAGAAAACTTCTTTGGAAAAAGTAAATTACTAGTTTTTACCTTATTTAAACCTAAAATATTTTTTCTGGTAGATCATGTTACGGAAATTATTTTTAGTCGTGTTGGTTTCAATGAGGCAATACTTGGATCGGCTTTAGTATACCGTCCCAGAATTTCGGGAATAAAATGGGTTTGTTCGGATAGAGGAGATTCTTCAGATCAAGAATATATATAGTTATAGCCGCAGGAAGCTTGTAGTTTTCGATTTTAAAGTTGAAAATTACCTTTATTTTAATTACGTATTTTCTCGATATAAAATTAATTTTGCACTTAGTATATTTTTCACTTTTATATCCATGAATTACAGAACCTGCCTGTTCTACTCGTATATAATATAAACAATATGGATATATCTAAAGCTGCCATACCTCCCACTTCTGCTTGATACAATTGAGTTTCCGTGTTCTATGTGCTGTGTCCATTTCGGGACAATTTAATAATTGCTTTCTCGTCATTTTTGGCATTTCTCGTAGCAATGGCATCGACAAATAATGCTCCTCTTTCAGCATAATATCACGCCGCTTCAAGTTGGAATTGATTGTTTGTGTGCCAAAATGGCGAGATTCGCTTTTGCTACATTCTTTGTCTATCCGCAATCGGGCGACATCACCATAATTTTTCATGTATCGAGACAGATGCTTATCCGTTTCGTGGCGGACACCGTCAATGCACGAATTTTCGTCTTCATCTAAATAAAAACATTTTACTTCAATACTATCCAAATGAGGAACTTGTGGCTTCTCATCCCCCAAATTATCTTTAATTTGATGACATGGTGTATCTTTAGCAACGGTACCAATTAATGAACTGTTGTAACCATCTTCAGCAATGTTTGGGGTAGTATTTAAATTAAGTATGCGAAATGAATCCACGCCTTGCTTTAAATGGTTTTCTTCAATCTGTAATAATGAAGCATTTAACAAATAATAACTATTTAAAGGGTTGAAGAACAACAACAAGTTCTTTGTTTATTATAAATATTTACAAAACCTAAACAATTCATTCTCACCTGTTTATTAGCCTGCGTATCATTCGTATATATTCGGTCCGTATTCTGGCCCGTAGCAATTTTATTCCTGCATATATTACATAAATTACGTCTACAACGCATGCAAATATTAAGTTTACGATGACAGGCTCGGCAAACGGCTTTTTTTACAACGCAATTTTGACAAGCTATGTATATTCGTTCACATTTATGACAAACTAATACAAAACGGTATGTATATTTTTCCATGTCACTTTCATCAAACTGAAAACTTTCACTAGATCTACAATTCTCCCTTTCATATGTCCTGTCAATTCTTGAACTGTGTTTATCACAATAAATGACATTGTCTTTAACCTTTGATTGAACTTCTCCACGTTCTATTTCGTTTGTATAAAGTCGTTCTTGGCAATATAGACAACACCTTTCATAGCTCTTTAACGGTTCATCACATTTAGAGCAAATTTTTTCACTCAAGTGAAAACATTTTTTTTCAGCCAAATGTTTATCGGCATGAATTATATTAGTATACGAGCTCATACTGTTATAATGGTGGTTGTCTTGGCGAGTTGAATTAGTAAAGTATTTATAAACTTTATTTTTATTTACATCCCCCCTCTCATAGCATTTGCTATTTTTTAAACTTCCATTGCCAGTGTCCGCTGGGATTTCCCCTTTTTCGAAACTTTTGTTGTCAAATAGCATATTAGCATCATTTTCTAATTTAGCAAGAAGTTGAGATCTCATTAGCCGATTTTGCTTAGTATCCTTTCGAATTTTGTTGAGCACGGAATAAAAAGTAATAAAAACTGATGCAAATGCCAAGTCGAATAATTAATAATTTGTATACCTTTTCAGTGAAAATGTTTTTCTTCGCCAATTGTTCCTCCAAATGAATTGATTTAAGTTGCTCTTGTAAACGCCTTCAAATTATATGTAATTATAAATAGTGCATGAATATAATGTAAATATTAGTTGACAAAACACCTTCATCTATTAAAGTATACATAATGATGTCCGTTTTTCCAAATTGATATTTTTCAGACGGTCACCGAAGATTCAGTTTTGGCCTTGATAAAAATATTCCACGAAAATAAGCTCTTGTTTGTCAATTTTAACCGTACTATAATAATTTTACTTTTCGCATGAATTTAACATGGGATTTTTTGATCTTTTGCGTTAAAGCAAATAAACCTACGATTTCGAAAACATGATATCCTTATACAAAATTTAGCGCTAAACAAAAATTGTTTTTTTTTCATGAAAACATTCTTTTAAAAGTTATACATAGTTAAAGTTATACATCAAATATATTAAGATTTTAAACAAGTGCTTTAAAAATTGTGTGTACTACTACCACACAGTAAAAAATTAACTTGGACATCTTGGTAACTTACACATACTTAGCAAAACAAGGATAGCAACTAAAGTGCATAATTTAAAAAAAAAAAATATTTTTTACACATATTTTTTGTTTTGTAATTGTCATAGTTATCAAATTCAACATATGGTGCTTGTTAAAATACCAGAATTACTATAACCTTGTTAAAGCTTCATCCTCTATACGTTCCTTTTCTCGTAAAAGTTGAACAGTACGCCTTTTTTCTACGATTTGTTCCATTAATTCCCGTTGATACTCTTTTTTCCGATTTGTTTCAAGCTATAAAATTTTAGAAGTTTTAGTGTTTCATATTGAATAAATATAAATATGATCAAATATTATTATAATTAATTATTCAAGAACAGAAAAGAAGAGTGGAGATGCGTTTAAAATAAACTCAACTAAACAAAGACCCATACTGGGTTTTTAATAGATAAATTATCGTAAATCCATCTTGGACATTTAAGATGGTATATTTTGTACAGAAAATATTTTGAATATGGTTTCATAGGATATACGGAAATGGACTGAGGGGTGTCGTAATCCGATGGAATTAAAGGGCTAAATACTTTTATATCACTATTATTATCTGAACTTTATTTCGATTATTTCTACATTCAAAATTAAGAATATTTCAGAAACTAAAAAACATACCTACCTCTATATATTCACTACGGTCGGTGTAAATCTCTTCATTTGACGATAACGCTGTATGACTTAAGTCCCGAAGCAGTTTGTGACGAGTTGTATTTGGTCGTGAAGTCATATATGCCGTTGGTTGATAGTGAGGATTCGTTACTATAATTTCTATATCAGTCCTGTCGTTAGATAGTGTTGACGTTTTCAATGGCAGATTTTCAGCAGGTCGGGAGCAAGTTTTATTAAGAGATGGGTCCAGATAATTACTGGGAATAGACACGGGAGCAACAACACGTGTTTGATTCTGAGATGTTTGTGCCATCTCCTTAATGTTTTTTTAGGAAAAATACAATATACCATTAACGTAAAAATATGTGTATAGAAATATAAAAAATAATACCTTATCTTCTACACACAAAAAAGTAAAGTGTGAATTCTACACCTTTGGAAGCAATATTAACACTAATTTATGGTGTCATTCTCATTTGTAACACCAAAACAGTGCAACGTGAGAAAATGTGGAGTCATTTTACTAATTTGCTCGCTGATCTGCACTTTAAAGTATAAGCTTAACACTATTTGGTAGTCAGCATTGCTGTTCATTACAAATGGCGTTACCATAAGTTAGAAAAAATTGACTACAATACCAATCCACCACTTGCAATTTGATGTATGCCATAAATGCAAATTTTTTCGCAAAGTATCACAATTATATATATAAAAATTTATATCCTTCTTTTGTCGACTAATTTGGTTTTAACCTGAAAAATTGTTGACAATTGCTGATTACGTCTATACCATCTCATACCAATGCAATTTGAAAATTCTTATAAAGTATCCTAGAGTAAACTTCTATGGTTTATTAATTACCCAATCTGGCAATAAATTTCGCGATGTTCAAAATCGCTTTTAACCGCTCTCTGTCTCCCATCTCATGTATGATCGGCAGTATACACTAACTCGCACATGGATAGAGACAATGTTTGAATGATGGATCATGATGTTTTACAGACACGATTTACCGACGGTTTTTTAATTTGTTTGTATTTGTCTAGAGACAGAAGCGCCTACTTAAATATATTTCAAAATTAATGGTAAGGCAGGAAGTTATTCTTTGTATGTGCACGTCAATTCTTCTATACGAAAAAAAAATTGTTCATTTTTCGAAAGGTCTAAGACAAAAAAGCGTTTAATCACAATGGTAAAATGTTGAGGCTATCACTTAGCCACGGACAATTTTATTTCATTTTAAACGAGAGAAAAATATGTTGAAAAATAGAAAAATCCAATTATTCCGACATCAGTTTTTGTTTCTATTCAAGTGCTCAAGTGTACGTACATCTGTATGTATATAACAAGCGAAATTAACAGTTATTCGTGGCCGCAAAGAAAGGGTTGCCATCAAATAATGCAAGATATACCTTAAGTATGAAATATTTTCATTGACTTATGGTATATTTACATTCACATACATGGGAGCAAATGTATGTACATACATATGTTACTTGTGCATTTATGAGTAGATATTTGTTTAGTTTTATAATAAAATATTTAGCATAAAAGGTAAAGAATATGTTCAGCAACCACGGATTAATAGTACCTATGCTGTTATGTGCATCTGTATGTATTAAAAAATTGTTGAATAATATATAAATGTTCATCTGTAAAAGGTGCAAAATTTAATCCCAAACGACAGTATAGTTTGAAGAATTTATTTTTCAATTTCAATATTAACAAATACACACCAATAATAATTGGAATTGATGTGGTTTTTTCTTAATCTGCGGTTATGCGCATATATGCATTTATCTAAATACAATTAAAATCCCGCATAAATTATTTGCTTTTTGAAACTACTACACATGAAAAAATGCATGGCAATCATGGTGCCATCTCATTTCGCTCATCATGGCTTGCTTTGTCTTCATCTGAAATCAGTCGGGAAATTTCGTGCTTCAACAGACAAAAATAATAAAATTTTTAAAGAAATAAAGAATTGATTAATAAAAACGCAAATGTTGGTGAAAGTGAAAAGTGGGAATGTGATAAAACTCATTGATATAAACACAGATACCAGAGCGAAAGATGTGCGTGATTTCAGTAAGTTTTTTCTTGTTTGTGGGATAGTTAAAGTTTGTGAACCTTTATTGCATTATCATTTCAACAGTTTGTTCAAAATTCGGCATTGCGTACAATATCTCAATAAAATTTCTGGACCGGGATAAAGTTCCAATAGAGGAAGACCAAATAGTATCTACAATTAAGCAGTTTGAAGTTGCTCCTGTTTTTTAGAAATTTTAGACAAAGGTAAGCTAAGACAAAATCCCAATTATTTGTGCTAATATGAATTACAATGTACAATCTTAAGCAGAAAATAAATTCAATGACAAGGCAATAAGCTCTAGTTTTGAAGCTATCGGAAATGAAGTGAGTATAAAAAATGGGCGTATATGCAGAATATGAACTAAGCTACATACATCGCATTTGCACGCAAATTGGCATTGTTCATTTGCATTCAATAAATGTTATATTCTGCTCAGCGGTATAAAAGATTTGAATTTATAAATATTGAGTTGTTGTATTTACATAGGATTATTGACTTTCTTAAGGAAGGTGATGGTGCTCATATACTGAGGAATACAACCAAACCGTTTGTGAAGCTGCAAACTTTCTGCGCAAAGTTTTGTGGTACTATCCATCTCGGCAACAAAAAAAATTTTTGCAAAAGCCATTATCGCCAATTTTCCAGTTTACAAATGCGCAACGAGATAGGAGGAATTGTAAGTGAGTTTTTAATACGGACGGCGATTATAATCTTTTTTTCACAGGATCTCTTTTACAATCGGAAATTCAGGATACCTGTTTCAAAGCTAAAAAAATTTTTAGAAAAAGGCGCACGAATCTCAGCCAGAGTTCATGAATCAAATACAGATGGACGTAAGAGCACAGCAGAGGAATTTGATGTATTTCTTCAGAAATTGTCGTTGGAGGAACTCTGAAGATATAAAGCAAAAATTGAAAACAACGCTGAATGAGAGAGAATTCGATATTGCACCCTACATCTTGATGTTTTGAAAGCTTTCCGATTTTCGATACGATCCATCCCTGGTATATAAGACAACATTTGTAAAATAATCTTTATTACTTAAACAATTTTCAGATTTCATTCGATTTTGAACTGCGCTACAATGTTTTAGCCACACAATAGTACTTCTTAGCGAAGTTATTTAAAATTCACAGGGAGACGTTTTGAAAGATACTAAGTTTTTAATACCAGGTGAGCATCTTCACTTAGAAATACATAATATTAAAAATTCTGATTTAAAAGTTTTAGAGTGGTTTATTGAAATCAAACCGTTTTACATCTGCTACGACTACTGCCTTCATTTAACTACGCTCAAGGAAAATAAACAAAACGAGTAAATTTTCGAATCAACCATCAATAAATTTACTAAATTTTCATAGAATGTAAAGAGTATGTATGGAGTAACGTTTGCGATAAAACTATAACTGTTGTCCTGCTTTTATTCAAAATTTAAATTATGTAATTTGTCCTATAAGAAAACCAATAATTTAACTATCTTTATAATTTCAGATAAATACACCCATAGACGACTTTTACACAGCAAAGCAGCCCTAATCAATCGTACATCTGGAAAAAGTTGAGGAAATTGGTATTTTATTTTAATTGACGAGCCTATAACATATGCTTTCATTGAGGTATTTGATTTTATATTTTAAGTCATTTGTATTCCAGAAAGATCCAGCATTGTCAAACTTTAAAATTTTTTAAGTTATTTACAAAGTTGAACCGAATAGATTCTAATCGAGTTCTGAGATCTATAGTTCAAAAGCAAAATTGATGCTGAACAATCAATAATTTAAAAATGGGATATTTTTGTTTTATATAAGAAACTCTTTTGAAAAATTATCATTTGTTGTCTTTCATTTAAGACACCATTTTCTTTCTGAAAGGCATGGTTTACAGCTGTTTGCATCTTCGAAAACTGTAAAAAGACTTTTTGTACATTTTAATTCATTACGTCGACATTCTTCCACAATGTGATATTGAAAAATGAAAACTGTTTGTACTCTGGCAAATGGCATCGATCTAAATCAAACCCCAGATGCTCAAACGCATTAACTAATTTGCATTGCCCGAGTGAAAATCTCCTGCATCATTACAAAATGATGAATCATATCGTACTTATCAGTATTTTAGAACAGTTGAGCATCATAGCACACAGGCCAGTAAACAAATTAATTAAGCACTTTGAAAATTCAAAGAAGGTATGAAGAGTTAAAAAACTATATTTTTATGTGCAACACAGTGAAATACAAACGAGACATTTCCAAATGAATTACGATAGATTCAAAGTTCTTATAAAAATAAGTTAAGTAAATACTGGCAAATTTAAAAGAGAGGGTATAATTTCAAAATCGGCTCATTTTGTACAACCCATACCTTGCTCTCTAGGAGGTCGCTGGATAATGAAAAAAAGAAGGGATTGTAATTCTTTAGTTAGAGTTTTCGTTCAAATCGTTTATCGAAACGTTTCAATTGATGAAACAAGTTTATGGCCATGATTGCCTATCCTGTAGCAGAGTGCACTAGCGTTTCAATGTTTCAAAGTGGTCGCGGACATAAATGACGATCAACATGGGCCACTCAAAATCCGTGATCACCGGAAATTCCATCGAAACTGTGCGTGAATTCATCAAAACTCAGCCGAAATCATCATTAAACTTCACGGAAATGGAAGTGAACATCGCCAAAACATCGCTTGATTGCAATTTGACCGAAAATTTGGGCTTACGAAAGGTGTTTGCACCAAAAATTGCTCAGAATCCGTCTCATCGATCGACACTTGTGACCGATTATTTGAACATAAATCACATTTTTAACCATTAACCACGCCCCGTATTCACTGATATGGCTGCCGTGCGAAGTGCTTTCTTTTGTAAAAATTGCATTTGCCCGAGGGAAAGCGTTATGCAGACGTAAAGGCCATTGCTTGCACCGGCATCTGGTCGGTAGCGGACAACGAGCTAAACACTCGTTGGACATGTTTTGACCGTGCAAAAAGCTCATTGAAGCAGAAGGAGTTTTGAATAAAAATACATTGCTTTTGCCAGAAAAACAATTTGTTCTGTTTATTTTGGAAAGTCCTGTTACTTTGGAACGCGCCTTGTATTTTCATTTTTCATATATATAAAATTAAGTGGCAAAACTTCCTGTTCTGCCTCTCCTCCTATACGGTTTGCCGATTTCAATGAAATTTTCAGAGGTGATTGGGGTCTGTTGGGAGGGTGCACATAAGAAATTTAATGTGTGTATCATTGCACGTTTTGCAAAAAAAAAAGAAAAAAAAAATGATACATCCCGCCTATACAAATTCTCATGAAATAATGGTTTGCCACAAGATTGGCAGTCCTGTCAAACGCCTTTTACTAATAAACAGAAACAACTGGCGGATGTTTACAATTAATAAAAAACATTGACATCGCATGTTGATCGTTTTTGCGTGTCATTCGTTCTTTCTATGGATGACTGTCAAGTTAACAAGACATACAAAACGTAAGTGTTCCGAATGCACTGAGTGTATCAAAAAAAATGTTTCAACATTGTGTGTATTTTTCTCAGATTTCAACGTGATTAACATTCTGCGTACAACACAAAGCAAGTGAGTATTGTTGTTGTTTCATATGTGATGCCATGCGGTTCGATTGTCGTTTGAAAATGCGCGGTGTGTGTAAAAAAAGTGTTTCAACATTGTGTGTTTTTTCCAGATTTAATTCCATCGATTTGCTACATTTATTCGAACCGATTTTGTGTTTTCCTGCTGACCGTGCAACACACACAAAGCAAGTGAGTATTGTTATTGTTTCGTAAGTTCTTCCATGCGGTTCGCAAATACACTGTTGGTGGGTCTTATTGCATATGCGTGTGTGGGTAAAATACATAGTTTAAGATGTAGTTTTAGGTTAATTTTTCCATTTTTATTTATATACTTCAAATATGCATATTTTTATTTATGTACTTCAAATATGCATACTCTAACACGACCACCGGGGACAACACTAACTACCTTTTTCGAGCTGTGTGAAAACGATAAATTTGCAAGAACATTGCTATATTCCGAAATACCACAATATTCCACTTGCAATCCATCATCGAAAACATTTCAACGACGAAAGCAAGGGGAGCGTGTTGACGGTTATCCAAATGTCCGTAAAACCGATGCCATAAGACACATTTACACCATCCCTCCGAACAACGCCGAATGTTTCTATTTGCGTCTGCTATTAGTCAACGTGACCGGACCAAGATCATTTGATGATTTGAAAACTGTTGACGTTCAGTTGTGTGCGACGTATCGTGAAGCATGTCAGCGATTGCATTTGTTAGAAGATGATATGCATTGGGACACCGCACTTCATGACGCATCACTCACATCTCATCCAAAACAAATACGCGTACTATTCGCCATAATAATATCTACATGCCTTCGGTCAAATCCGCAATAACTGTGGAATAAGTAAAAAGACTGCATGACCGAGGACTTATTAATTTTGGCGCGTAATCGAGCATCGGACGCAGACTTGCTATATACATTACAAAAGTATAATTCTGCTTTGATATTGGTTGAAGATCTGTGCCTTACAATTGCGAATAAGGCATTAGCGCAACTTGGCATTACTGCGCCCAGTCATTGACCATGAGCTTCAACGTGAACAACAATACGATTGCAATGAATTGCGTGCTTTCATACAAGCTAACATTACCAAATTGAATATTCAGCAGAAAAATGCTTATGATAAGATTATACGAGCGGTTGACAATAACGCCGGTGGATTCTACTTTCTTGATGCGCCCGGTGGTACAGGGAAAACGTTTCTGATCTCTTTGATTCTTGCTACTATACGGTCACAGCAGAAAATTGCGCTGGCAATTGCTTCATCAGGCATCGCTGCTACTCTACTTGGTAGCGGCCGAACAGCACATTCTGCGTTGAAATTACCGTTGAACATCCAAGTCGTTGAAACACCAACATGCAACATATCGAGGAATTCAACAATGGCAAAAGTTTTGCGAGGAGCTGGAATAGTTCTATGGGATGAGTGCCCAATGACTAACAAAAAGTCATTAGAAGCATTCAATAGAACAATGCAAGATTTACGCCAAAAGCAACAAATTTTTGGCGGAGCATTAGTCTTATTATCCGGCGATTTTCGGCAAACTTTGTCAGTCATTCCTCGATCAACTCCTGCCGACGAAACGATGTCGATGTTTAAAATCGTCAGTTTTGTGAAGACATGTTCAAAGGCTGACTCTTACCATCAACATGCGAGTCCAATTGCAAAATGATCGATCCGCAGCGGCGTTTTCGAAGCAGTTGTTGGACCAATCGATGATACCGGTTTGATCACATTGCCGAACAACTTTTGTACACTTTTACAATCGAAAGTAGAATTGATTGAAAGTGTATTTCCGACTATTGTTCAACACTATCAACGCCACGATTATTTAAGTGAACGCGCAATATTGGCACCGAAAAATGTACACGTCAACGAAATCAATTTTGCCATTCAAGAAAAACTGCCAGGAGAAGCTACAACATATAACATATCACCCCGGTCTGCCACCGCATCGTTTGGTGCTTATTCATTTACGCGCCAGGTGGGAAAACCAAAAATGTTGTATACCAATATGTTTTATAAATGTTTTATAAATAAGTAACAGTTTTACAACAATAAATAAAACACAAAGTAAAAACCCTTAAGAGTTTTATTCGATTTAGGTGTAGCGAAACGCACAGGGTAACAGCTAGTATTTATATAAAATATACAAGCATATACTATCGTGAAATGACGAAAAAAACTGGTAAATGATTTTTCCCACATAAATTACTCAAATATATTTTCATATCTTTATACTCCTGCAACATGTTGCTACAGAGAAGGGGCGGATCCACGGGGGGAGGGGCAGGTGAACTACGGAGAACCATTGCCACGCCCACAAAAAGAAAACTTACTTAAGTTACTTATTTAAAAAGCGAAAAAGTCACTAAATTTTACATCCAGGTAGGTACAAGAAGGCTTTATAAGAGCCGATGTCAAAATTGGACATTGGGTGTGGCACCATCTACTTTTAGGTGAAATCACCTATCTCCGGATGTATTCGACCAATTTCAATAACATTACGTGTATACCGTTATTTGACATTACAGGGTTACAGTGAGAAAATGGGCGAAATCGAATTTCAATTATGGCCCCTTCCCATATAATACATATTAACATTCCATGCGATTATTTCACTTTCCAGTATATAGATCATGTATTCAAGGTTATATCGGGATACAACTTTGAATAAATAGTGCCCTTATGATAAGTCTAAAAATTATCACCATCATAAGCATTTAAGGCCCCATTTCTGAAAATGTTTACTTCAGTGCCTATGACTGACTTTTTACCAAACAGATCGGTCAATGTGTGAGATATAGTTTTACAATTCGGAGAAAATCCTTTTAGCGATATCTTATAGAGAAGGTTCAACGCGTTGCCAAATTTACGATGTTTAATTTTTTGGAGGGGTACTCTTTTCTATTAGTGAATTTCAACACAAAAATATTATTAACGGATTTCACCAGCATTTAATATGAAGGGGTCGAAAATAGCAGAATTGAGCATTTTCAGTGTTAAATGAGAAAAGTGATGCTAATTTAAATGTACGCTTACAGATTCGCATATTTACAATGCCTAAACGACTATGGATATCATTTATAGATTTTCCCTTATATTTGATATCAAAGCACATAAGTATGTATGTAAGTATATAAGTATGTATGTGCAATTTGACCCATTTAATGATGAATTCTGTTGAAATGTATAATAAAGTCATAGAAGTTTTGATAACATCTTAAAATACCATGTCATATGCATATAATTTCATATGTGTACATGTAAACATATTTTAAAAAACCGTACGCATAAAGTTCACATATTCACATATAAATTTGTCTACACAGAACTTTGTATGTAAATATAAGGTTGTCAAATATCTCCCTTCCGTTTTTTTGCTCTTTATTCAATGCTTTATAAAATATGTTACGGTGATCGGACTTAGTTCAAATATGCGCCGTTTTGTTCGTTAATCTGTTTCCATCTAGACGGCAACTTCATTCTACCCCCCTTCTTATTTGCGAAGAACTCTGTCAGCCACTTTTCACAAGCCTCTTTAACTTTACACCAACAAAGGCGTTCGCAAGGGACAGGAACAGGTGGTAATCATTTGACGCTATGTCCGGGCCATATGGTGGATGCGATAAAACCTCACATCCGAGCTCCCGTAGCTTCTGACGAGTCATCAACGAAGTGTGTGGTCTAGCGCTGTCCTGGTGGAACACTAGACCCTTCCTGTTGGCCAATTCTGGACGCTTTTGGTCGATCGCCTGCTTCAAGCGGTCCAGTTGTTCGCAGTAGATAGTAGAATTAAGCGTCTGGCCATATGGGAGCAGCTCATAGTGGATAATTCCCTTCCAATCCCACCAAACACACAGCAAAATCTTCCTGGCCGTCAATCCCGGCTTAGCCTCTGTTTGGCACGATTCACCGGAATTGTGTATGTGGTCCATTTTTCGTCGCAGTCACCATCCGCTTCAAAAATGGGTCGAGATTGTTCCATTTCAGCAGCATATCACAGGCGTTGATTCGGTCCAATTTTTTTTTTTTGCGTCAAATCATGCGACACCCAAACATCAAGCTTTTTCATGTATCTGCAGATGGTTTAAAATGGATTGATGACCAACTCTCATCTTTTGGGCGATGCCACGAGATGCCACATATCGGTCTAACTCGATGTTTTCCATGATTTGATCGGTATTCGTCGTCACAGGTCTTCCATGGTGTCGTTTTCACCCGCTCTGAATCGTCGAAACCATTCGACGTGATAGCGTTCTATCCCCCAAAGCACCATTAATCTCACGGAGCGTTTCTCTAGCGGATTTGCCTTTAACGAAGGATAGCGCATTTTGGCATTAGTGAACTCCATGTTTACACGTCTATAACTGTTGAACGCAATATGCAAACTAATCATGCATAGCTTCGTTTTGTAGGTTTTGTCAAGACCTTTCCAAAGATGTATACATAGTATTGCCAGATACGAACAGCAGCGCTTTATACGTAGCCGCGAAATTCAAAAGACAAAAAGGCGGAAGGGAGATATTTGACAACCTAATATATACACCCATTGTTTCATACAAAACCCTCCGTTGTCACGGACAACCAATGGCCGAACTTCCCGCTTTGTCAAAAAGTCAATGTGTCGAAGGACTGACGAGACGACAAAGCGTCACAACATTGTGTTGTTGGTAGAAAATCCAAGCTGGGCCGAAAAAAATAAACTAATCGCCGGCGATTGTCACCGCTTCCCTTGCCGCTGAAACAGCTTCGCCTACAAACCAGCGTAAATTTGTATGTTTATGTGAGAGCTTACATACATATCGACGCAGCTGCGTAAAAATATTTCAGAATTACAAAACATTTTTTACATTCCTTGACAAATACAGTCAATCCCGATTATGCTCCACAATAAAATATACAGATTTTTGTGGTTTGTTAAAAATAAAAATATAATCTGGTACATAAACGAGTGCGTATACTTAAGCGGGCGGTACTTAAAACAATAATTTCTATGTATTTCAAGAAACAAACCGTGAGAAGCAGCAAGATATAATATAGGCTGTTAAGAGTGATGAAGGAGGGATTTGATTTTCATTTGAGCGGAGTACTACTTAAGCGGGATTGACTGTACACATAAATCAGAGAATATTGAATATTTTCTTTGAAATATTTCTTGACTTGAAAATCGACAAATAAACTATGTTGTCAATTTTTTTCTAATATATTTTAATACATACATATATGTATAGGAGTATACGCAAATTTGCTCGTTGAATGTGCGCTTGCGTTTATGAATGAAAATTTTGTTGTTGTGTAATTTACTATAAATTTTGACGTCGGTAATTTGGCTGCCATATTGATTTCTGATGCTATTTCAGACGATTGTTGTTTTTGTAGAACAATATTTGTAATTTTTGCGGGTGACATATCTACATGTGAACGCTATAGTATGTTGTGTATGCATTATTTGTGTGGGAATGTCATACGCACATATTTACATGTGTACGTATATAAGTATGTATGATGATGTTTGAGATGTTTTTTTTTCTTGTAGAATAATATTTGAAGTTTTTGCGGTCGACATATTTACATGTGCATACAGATATGGGCTGCTTTCGTAAACGCAATATGCAAAGCATGCATGCATTGCATACTATTCGTAAACGTCACTGCAATAATTTAGACAAAGTATTGAATACATAAATGAATGACAACCCTATTTCATGCGCATGAGTTGTCAAAATGTGCATGACTTTTGTTTTACATGCATTGCAGTCCAAAAGAAACGGCAAGAGTTGAAATGGATGGTTTGCCAATGAAGTAAGTAATTTTTATTGAAATATATATTTTTATTAGAATTTAATTGTTATTTCACGTAATTTTTCTTTGTAGTGATAAAAAGTGGACGCATGAGCGTAAAAAAATTGCTCATGTCAATAAGACTTCGCCATGAAAGTGACTACACCGCCAAAATAAAAAAAACGCAGCACAATTTGACAAACAATTCGACGGGAAATTCAAGAAGTGGACAATACATTTTCCCCTTCAGTGGATGAGATAACGCGCTGCTTCACCAATATGTTGGGGACGTATAGAAGAATAAAAAGAAGAAATGGAACGTCCGGTGAGTCTGCCACAAATTGGGACTTTTTTGATGAGATGGATGATGTTTATGGTACACGTAGCAGTATATCTGTACCTGATAACATGCTCGATTATTCTTTGGATCAACTAACTTATGATTTATCATCAAATGATACTCCGTCGCCTTCACCATCTGCACCATCATCAGAGTTCACCCAAGTAGTTGGAACTGCCCAAAAATGGAAGATAAATGAAGTCATTGAGTTCTTGGCCACCGAATCGGAAAAACAAGCCAAATTGTTAGAAGCACTGGTGGAGAGTGAGAAGGAAAGAGTAAACATTGAAAAGCAAAAAGTGCAGGAACTAAGATCCATACGAAATTTATATGACAAAATATTAGAACGTAATCTTAATACCTAATTTTTTAATGACTTAATTTAAGTTTTTTTTTTTTAAATATACAATGAATTTTTAAGTTTAACAAATGTACAAGCGTTTTGACAATGAATGTGATTTTAATTTTAATAAAACTAATCTATTCAATAAAGCAATAATAAATAGCTGTGTCTTAGTAAGGCTAATGTTCGATTGGGGGTGGGAGTGGTAGTGGAATTTGGCAAGGGAAGCGGATAGCAAAAGGCGCTGCAGGGAGGGAGGGGATTGAGGCGTCTTTGTAGCAGGTAAACAAGCCGGGATTACTAGTTTTATATCAAATTCATGTTTTATTACTTAAAAAACAGTTAATATTTCATTACGTATGCAGATAGTAAAGTGGCAATGGCGTCCCGTTTATTTTTGGCTTGTTCTCTCTGTCGACTTGTAGTTGGTAATTGTGAAAAGCTATTTTCGATATTAAATGGTTCAATGTGTTCTTCTTCACTTATGACGCAGGGTTCATCAGTCTCATTTTCGATAATAATATTATGAAGAATTATACAGGCCATCGTGATAGTTTTTGGTAAATGTGCATGTAGCACATCAATATATTTCAAAATACGGAATTTTTTTTTTTCAATATTCCAAATGCCTGTTCTATATGAACTCTTGTTGAGCATAAAATTTTGTTATATTGACTTCTTTTGGTGTTAAAAACCATTGTCTCTATAAGGTACCATTAGGAAGGTTTCCCGCGGATATGCGGAATCGCCTAATAAATGGTAACCGGAACAAATTTTTAATTCTCCCTTGACTATTCACTTTCTAATAGGACTCATTTCCCACATAGCAGCATCGTGGCATCGTCCGGGGCAGCCAATAAACACATCTATGAACTTAAGATGACTATCCACAATTGCCTAAACAAGTTCAATTAATTATAAATGAACAATTTTTAATAAAGCTTAACATTCTTACTTGGACAACAATTGAAAACTTCCCCTTCCTATTATAAAAACTAATACTGTCCTTAACTGGTTGTGAGATGGAAATGTGCGTACCATCTATACAACCTACGACATATGGGAACGGATGGCTGCGTTTAGCTGAAAATTCGTCACATTTTTGTTTTTGTTCTGCAACAGTATTTGGGAATTTTATGGCATCTTTTTTTAAGCTTCAAATTGTTTTTAGGGTTCTAATAAATAGTTTATTCGCCATATCGAATCTGTTGCTGACATCTCTAAATGATGTGTTGTTGCTAAGTTTCCATATAGTTGCGTACAGCGCTTTTTCCAACGAAACTCCATTACGACCAGTACACTTTGACACCCAGTATATGTAGTTTCAACATGTTCAGAAGAATCTAAACATTACAGATTAATATACATATAGTATATGTGTTACTAATTATTTAGTTGAAAGTCACCTTAAATGTTGATTTTTCCATTCGAAAATGAGAATGAAAAACATCATTCTGCATACCCGCAATGCTCTTTGAAATGTTTTTAATTTTTAAAATTCGTCTTTTATTTTCACATCGGTAAGCTAAGACAGACAACCTCTGTTGGTTTTTTATAAAATTTTTAGCAATTGTTAAGCTATTACTACTACTTGTAGTTTCTGCCAAAGTAATCGTATTTCCTAATGTGCTCAATAATAAATCATCCATTTTTGTAAACACAAAAAAATTATTTATTAACACAACTAACTCTAACAGCTGTAGACAATGCACATGGGCATTCGTAAACGTCATATAAATACATTGCATATTTTCGTAAAGCAGGGTTGCAATGCATAAATGCATGGCATGGCATGGGCATCTGTTTTAAAAATGCTTTGTATATTGCGTTTACGAAAGCAGCCATGTATACATGTAGATTTGTGTATGAATTATTTGTGTGACAATGTCATACGCACATATGTATGTGTGCATGTACACTTAGAGCAGCGCGCGAGTTAAGGAATGTATTCCTTATAATAGTAACAAACATCAAATCAACCTTTTGTTTCAGTAAACAGAATGCAGAAACCTTGAGATGGAACAATTGAAATACACTATCACTACAACAAACAATCCTAAACAAACAAGTATCAAAACAACATTGAGTTTGAATACCACAACAACCTTATCAAAGCAAATGTATCTAGGCAAACAATATAAGTATATGTAAACAAACCTAAACAAATAATACAATCTGTAGTTTTTCTAAACTATCAACTAGTAATAAGTAAACATACTAGTTAGTATAAATAGAAGTAAGAAACATGTAATAAGTATGTACTTACGTACATATTTGCAGGATAGATGCGTATGAAAGTTTTAAATGATAAAAGGGGTGGTTTACATATATTATTATTGTATTATATGTATTAAGTTTTTATAGTAGAGAATATTTCATATATACAGCATATAAGTTAACGTACCACTTGTGGCTGGCCAATTTTGTATGCTGGGTTACGCCAAGAATAGCGGCGTCGATACTTGTATGCTGGGTTGCGTAACGCAATGCGCTTCACAACAGCTCTCGCAGAGCGTAAAACTGCATACCACTTAGCAGCAGCAAGACGCCAACTCAAAGCTGTGTAACGGGACATGATCAAAGAAGAAGAATTGGACAGCGGCAAAAAGACAAAAAGGCAAAAGAAAAATCATTATAGAACTGCATCATTATAGAACTGAACGGCGAAGGTGACGAGTTAAATCGTCATAGTACATACATTTAATTTAACATACATTTAACGGCACACATTCAATTAATTGGTCTTACCGATGTAATAAATAAATTTAATTTGTATAACAGATAAACATATTTAATTGGCGCCCAACTCGTGGCAAAAGGACCATAAAATCCTGATAAGCTGCCCAACTCGTGGTAAAAGGACCATCAAATCCCGAGGAGCTGCCTAACTTGTAGCAAATAAAAGGATCATAGGACCCTGAAAAGCTGCCTAACTCTATGAACAGAGGACCATAGTACCTGGGAAAAGGATCATCAAAATCCGAATAATATAAAATAAATAAAACATGTAAGTGATTTTTCAAATTATGTTCAAAGTGGATTAAATTTTCATAACAAAAGTAAGGTTAGGTTGTGGAAAACAGAAAACCAAAAACGTGTAAAAGAAAATTTTTGAATCGAAGCACGTGGTTATAAAGTACACGTTTTGCGTTAAATTACATTTACTAATAATATCTTGAATTTGTTAAGCTTAAAGAGTTTGAAATAAAATTTTTGTTATTTCGATATATTCCATAAAATTAAGTGAATTTGCCACAAAGTCTTAGTTTTTTTTTTCTCGGCTTTAAAGGAATATTGGAAATCTTCCTGAAATAGAGAATATTAAACAAAAAGGTTATTGTACCTTCGTCTTTTTGATATTTAAATTGAATCTTCTAAACTTCTTTTGTGGAAATTGTCTTGTGTTGGTGATTTCGTGTTCCTTCTAGTTAAGTCTTTTTCGATAATCAGAAGTATTTCTAGTTATATTAATTGTTCTTAGCTTTTTATGTGCTGATTTTTTTCTTTTGGAGCAAATTTCCCTTATCAAAGATTTTAAAACAAAATTTGTAAAATGAGTGTCAGTAGAGAGCAGGTGCTGCAAATCGTTAACGAGACCAACGAGCGCACTAAGTTGGAACTGGTAGAACAGATTCGTCAGTTAACTTTGGCAGTTAATGGCTTGCAGTTACCTAGCGTCGAACCAGACCTGCCGATTGCGATAAACCCATTAATTGAAGACAATGCAAGTTTAGATTTGATTAAGTATTTGCCGGAAATCAAGGGTGATTTCGCTTCGTACCCGGGTTGGCGTAGTGCCGCGCATTTTGCCATGACTTATTATAAGGAGGGTTCGGAGAAGTATTATATTGCCATGGGCATTTTTAGGAATAAGATTATCGAATCTGCTAACTCCACTCTTGCGTCCCTTAACACTATTTTGAATTTCAACGCAAGACTTGACCAGACTTATTCAGATAAAAGACCGCTATATGTACTAGAGAATGAGTTGAGTATTTTAAGGCAGGACAATTTACCTATCACTGATTACTATAATAGGGTAGACAAAAAGTTATCCTTGATAATAAATAAACAAGTTATGACCCACAACGGTAACAATGAGCTCATAGCAGCTTTAAATGAACGCGCTAGGGAGAATGCATTACGCGTTCTCATATCTGGTCTCCGAAGACCGTTATGCGATATCTTATTCTCTGCAAGACCCAAGGACCTCCCATCAGCCTTGGCGGTTGCACAAGAGCTACGAACCAGTCATAGGCGTTATGAATTCGCAGAGGCTTTTGCAGTGGGTAACGCAAATAAATTTCTTCGGCCAAGACCATTATTGCACCACTATCAGCCAATAGAGACCAGAAACCAGAACTTAAATAACCCAACCCCAATGGAAGTTGATAACGGTTCAAGCTTCCATAGGCAGCGTAATAATTTCCAAAATTCCCCTTTTCAACATTCTCATTCTCCTAAATATACTACGAACACACAAAATCCAAACCCTACCCCGCTCGTGGCGTTTAAACGTGCCAATGACCGATTATCTTCTGACCGTTCACCGTTTCGTAAGGTATAGAAGGTTAACTTGATGCCAGAAGTAGGGCCATCTCTGATTGATGACGAATATCAAAACTATGAGGACGATTATAACGAAAATGTCAGAGATCACTATAATTATGATGAGGATGATGTCACATCAGATTATAGTGATCAAATCAATTATTTAAACTAGAATCGCTCCTGCCGTTCATAACAAAAAAAGGCAAAAACGGTCAGGAGCTTCGCATTCTGATTGACACTGGTACGTCAAAAAACTACATTAAGCCATTATCATTTCTTGAGGGAATTAAACCCTTGGAAAAGAGTTTTAGGCTAAAATCGATAAACGGCGAAAATATCATTAATAAAAAATGTCAAATAAACATTTTAGAAAATACCTCAACGTTTTATTTGTTGTCGAACCTAAGCACGTTTGACGGTATAATAGGGTACGATTTTCTAAAACATATCAATGCAAAAATTGACACAGTTGGAGGCTATTTATTTTATCGTAACGGTAAGGCTAAATTACGCTTTCTTTCATGTGATCACGTAAATCTAATTACTATAGAGGAAGATTCAGTACCAGTAAAAGTTCAATCACAATTCCGTAAGATTATAAGTAAAAATGTTAACGCTTTTGCTGATCCAGACAGGAAATTGCCATACAATACAAGAATCCAGGCCCGTATCCGTACAACTACAAATGATCCAATTTACAGTAAAAGCTATCCCTACCCCATATCAGTAGCTCCATTTATTAACAATGAGATTAAATTACTACTTAGAGACGGTATCATTCGGGAATCTTGTTCGCCTTACTATTCACCCGTGCACGTTGTATCTAAAAAAGGTGTAGATGAGAATGGAAAGCCCAACTTGCGTATGGTAATTGATTTTAGAAAAATCAATGAAAAAATGATTCCTGACCGATACCCTATACCAGATACGTCTGTAATATTAGCTAACCTTGGAAATTCGAAGTTTTTCACAACTTTAGATTTAAAATCCGGCTTCCACCAAATCATAATGTGTGAACGGGACAGACAAAAAACAGCCTTTAATATTAATAATGGGAAATATGAATTCTGTCGGTTACCGTTTGGCCTAAGAAATGCGCCCAGCATATTTCAAAGGACTATCGACGACGTCCTATGCGAAGTGATAGGGAAATTCTGCCACGTTTATGTGGACGACATCATCATATATTCTCCAAATGAAGAATTGCATTTGGAGCACATCGACCGTATTCTGCAAAAGCTTGCAAATGCTGGAATGAGGGTGTCACCGGAAAAGTCTAAATTTTTCAAAACGGAAGTAGAGTTTCTAGGGTTCCTTGTTACTGAAAAAGGCATAAGAACCTCCCCAGATAAGGTGCACGACATCATGAACTATGAAACCCCAAGAACACTGCGTGCCTTACGTTCATTCCTCGGTTTGTCCGGCTATTATCGACGCTTTGTGAAAGATTATGCCTCCATTGTTAAGCCCTTAACTCTTCACCTCCGCGGTGCAAACGGACAGATAGGTAGGAAAAACTCGACCCAAACAGAAATCAATCTTCACTCCGAATCACTACGTGCATTTGAAAAGATCAAGCGCATATTAGCATCTGAGGATGTTTTACTCCAATATCCTGACTATAAGGAACCATTTGAGCTTACGATCGATGCCTCTTCTAAAGCACTGGGCGCGGTTTTATCACAATCCGGTCGCCCGATAACTATGATTTCGCGAACGCTTTCGGCAAGTGAAGAAAATTATGCTGTCAACGAGCGTGAATTACTTGCTATTGTGTGGGCGTTGAAAAAACTTCGCCATTATTTGTACGGAGTACAGCATATCAAAATTTTTACTGACCACCAGCCGCTTATATTTGCGATGTCAGAGAAAAATCCGAACAGCAAACTGAAGAGATGGCGGGCATTTATTGAGGAATTTTCACCTCAATTTCATTATAAGCCTGGAAGTGAAAATATCGTGGCTGATGCGCTTTCAAGACAGTTTTCTCATAACCTAACTGACACCGCGTCTGTCGAAACACTGCATAGTGAGGTATCATCAACTAATATAATAAAGACAGTCAAGTGTGCGGTAAATCAGTTTAAGAACCAGCTATTACTATCTAAATCAAGTTCATGCAGTAAAAGTACGAAAATTCTCTTCCAAAAAAATGATTAGACATACCATTACATATGATTCAGTCGAAGGTCTCATTCAGTGTTTAAAGTGCGCTATTAATCCTAATGTTACCAATGGATTACACTGCGATCTCCCCACTTTAGGCGAAATACAGAACTCGATACGTGTAGCTTTTCCCGGTGTCAAGTTTGTTCATACTGAACTGCTTGTCACAGATTTAATCAATAAGGACGATCAGCTCGAAACGATAGCAACACAACACAATCGAGCTCATCGTGGGTTACACGAAAACTTCCAACAAATTTCTAGTGAGTACTATTTTCCAAACATAAAAAAATTACTGAAAACAGTTATTATGAACTGCAAGATATGTTTGGAAAATAAGTATTAACGTAAACCACCTGACCCAGTAATAGGCCAAACTCCTATTCCTAGAATGCCGGGAGAAATCCTCCACATTGATATATTTATGACTCCTAAACAGTTATTCCTCACCTGCATAGACAAACTGTCTAAATTTGCTATTGTAAAGCCTATAGCGTCCAGATCTATGATCGATATAAAAAACGCCCTTTTGGAAATTTTAGTAATATTCAAAAACGCTAAAACTATAGTTTCCGACAACGAAAAATCATTCAAATCGAATGCTATTATGACATTGCTTAGAGATAATTTCTCCATAAATCAGTTCTTTATACCAACTCTCCACAGTGAAAGTAATGGTCAAGTTGAAAGGCTCCATTCCACTTTGCTCGAAATTATTCGATGTATTAAGAGCCAGCAGCAAATTGATGATATTATAGAATTTGTATTACTAGCAACGCACAAATACAATTGTAGTATACATTCCGTAATTAATTCTAAGCCAATTGATGCACTTTACAGTAACTCAGAAGAAAGTTTTAAAAGTCTAAGAGAAATATTAGTTGCAGCTCAGGAAAAAACTTTAAAAAGGTGTAATGTAAATAAATCTTTGAGAACATATTATCCGGGGGAAAAAGTTTTCTTAAGACGAAACAAAAGACTTGGTAACAAACTGGATAAAGTTTTTATGGAAAAAATTATCGAGAAAGATCTTGGCACCACAGTTTTGATTGACGGCAAACCGATACACAAGAGCAATCTTCGATAAAGTAGTACTGTAAAAAAAAAACAAAAAAGAAAAAAAAAAACACGAAAAAAGAGAATCCACCTTTTTATGCTTTGAGTAACCATATCTGTTTTTAATATTACTGAAAAAAAACACAAAAAAAGGGAATCCACTTTTTCATGCTTTGAATAATCACATTTTCTTTTTTTCCTAATATTACTATTTATCTTTTGAAAACTTATCATTATAAGAAAAAGAATAATTTCGAATTAATGTTTTGTATCATATAAGTAATATGTCGCATTTAAGCCTTATTAAATTAAATGTTAACGTCTGCGCCGAAATTCGTTCAATCGACAATCAATAGCAGCATGCTAAAATGAAGAATATCTTGGTACGGAAAAGTTTTACTTCGACCCGAGGACGTTCGATCTTAACAACGGGGGTAGTTAACGTACCACTTGTGGCTGGCCAATTTTGTATGCTGGGTTACGCCAAGAATAGCGGCGTCGATACTTATATGCTGGGTTGCGTAACGCAATGCGCTTCACAACAGCTCTCGCAGAGCGTAAAACTGCATACCACTTAGCAGCAGCAAGACGCCAACTCAAAGCTGTGTAACGGGACATGATCAAAGAAGAAGAATTGGACAGCGGCAAAAAGACAAAAAGGCAAAAGAAAAATCATTATAGAACTGAACGGCGAAGGTGACGAGTTAAATCGTCATAGTACATACATTTAATTTAACATACATTTAACGGCACACATTCAATTAATTGGTCTTACCGATGTAATAAATAAATTTAATTTGTATAACAAATAAACATATTTAATTTATACAAGTACATGTATATTAAATTATATTATATTATCAAATATAAGAAATATTTAAAAAGAAGCTTATATTTGCATGTTACAAATATTACTTTGAATATAGCATAATTTGAAAATAATGTCGTCAATTTTGCATGAATTCACAAAAATTCTCAAAATGATATTCCTATTAATTGATATGGTAGCATGTAAACGTATAAAAATATAAGCATAAGAGCAACATACGTCTGTAATAGCAATGTATGCATATTTCTGAGCATAATTTTCATTGAATGCTCTTGTCATCACTGTTAACATTTCTCCTGCTGAGCCAAAAGTGGTGAAATCCACTAATACGATTTTGTTAGCTCTTGACAGTTCACACACTTGTCCGCAATTGAACCTTCTCTACAATTTTACGTCCTCTGGTATAATATTTAATGTATGTACATATATGGTAAGGGTTTTAATTTCAATCAAAAGCCCACTCGTCGAAATCCTAGGTTCCTAGGTTGGTATGACTATTTGTGCCACATGTCATATCAAAATAATCATTAGTGTTGAGTACATAAAGTATTTTTACGACAAGAGAAATTATTCACCAAATTTCTGATGCCGAAACGTTGGACAAGGTCCTTGGTGATGATTGTCTGTCGCGAGGAAGTATTTTTAATTTGTACAAATTATTCAAAGAAAGAGGGTCGATAACTCGTTGACGAAGAACCACTTACAGGACGGCCATCAACATCAACTGATGATCAGCACGTCAATAAATTTTAATTGGTGCTTGATAATCGACGATAACAGTCATAGATCTTATCGTCATCGTTGAAATAGCCGAAGAAAAGTGAAAGCACGATTGGTTAGCGTTAACGTCTGTGAAACAATGCATACCACGAAACGTATTACTACAAGGGATGGATATTTACTTACAACCCACAAACAGACCATCAATCGGCCGAATATGGTACATAAGTGAGCCGAAGCCGAAAATCAAGGTTATGTTGACAATTTTCTTCGATTATCAAGGTGTGGTGCGCCTCCGAATTCCTCCGACCGGCCAAACTGTACCAGGGAATACAGTTTGAGTATTATTCGTAACTTTCGCGAAGCAATTCGTAAAAGGAGACCGGATTTATTTCAGAAAATCAAACGACCGTAAATAATTATCTGCATAATCCACAGAAAGCGACCTTCAGGTGTGTTGGAGAAACCCAAAAACATATTTTGTTGACGTTAAATGTTTTCTTCATAATTTGGCTTTAATTAAAGCCCAAACATTATCTATTAGATTAACTTCTGGTGACTGTGATGATTAGTCTTAAGTAACAATATAATTCTCTTGTGTCCATTGAGTCTGCTTCAATGTTTCGGATCATCGTTTTCTTACAGTATCCAAACTCGCTTCTTTTTGCCGTAAAACATTTCAGCTAACTACAGTAATATTTTATAATATTATATATATTTTATTATATAATTTTGTAATTCTAACGACGTTCCTGTTTTCTGTAAAACACAACAAATTCAAATCCTTCAGCAAAAAAGTTCCATAAATATGCATCTTTTGAGGGTGCTTAATACTCCTTTTCTGAATTACACGCGTCATTGATCGCATTTCAACATATGTTAATATGAAAAAAAAAAACAGTTTACCACGATTGCGCTAAACAAATATTTCTGAACGCATTGTATATAATATATTAATTTGTTTGTAATAATTTTTTTTTACTTAATTACTTGATGTTTTAAAAAGTTTTGTTGATTTTCGCGCTGCCGGTTTCGCAAAGTTTCTTGTCGTTTCTGAGACTCGTTTGTATATCCAGGAAAGTATGAGTAAAATGAATCAGAAACCCCCTGATCCATTCCGTCCTATAAAATAAATGTATTATTTATTAGTTTAGTGCACAGGAGAATGAATACAAAATACACAACACTTAACCATAACCAGAAAACTAAAGTACAAGTTTTAATTTGTCCCTTTTTAAAGGCACATACCAATTTATGAAAAACATACAGAGGCTTAATGAGGTAGATAACAAACCATTGCCATGGCATCATATACATACATGCGTATATACATAAAAAAGTTAGAGCTTTACAAATTAATCGAGTATACGAAAACCAATGTTCCAACTGCAACAATTAATTTTTTTTATAGAATATACACATTTTATAAAATTGATTTATTTTAAAAAATGTATAACATAATAACTCATCAATCTTAACAAATTTATTCAGTTTAAGAAATGAAGTAAGCAACAGCCCAACAGATTCCTTAATTTTTTATTTTAGGAGTATGTGATGATACAACATATAAAATAGCAGTTATTTATGTTATTAATTTAACTTTTCATAAATAAAAAATTGTTATAGACAAAAAATTAATGAATAACTGGCCCTCAGAAGATATAAAAAAAATTAATTTGGACAACCCTTCATGAATAGAACAAAGAATTTATGATCCTAAACAATCTTTGGAGCTGTTCAATCGCAGTAAACTCGAGCATTTACATCGGAATGGGTCGACCGAGTGAAAAAGACGTAACAGTATGCTCTTAAAAGAAGAAATCGCAGAAAAATTTAAAATTGAAGCAAACGAAAGTGATGTTTCAAAAAGATTTTAATTTTAAAATGTTCAGAAATTTTAATGAACTGAATTCTACTCTCAATATACTTGTATGTACACCCTGTTAAGAACATATCGGGAATTTATAAATAAAACGAAAATTTTTTAATCATCATCTAAATTTATTTTATCGCCTTCAAAGTAACATCCATTTGACCTTTCTTCCAATCTTATTTTTTATAGGCACCGGGATGGCCTTCAGCTCTCGCGTCGAATTAGTTTTGATGTCTTGTCTTTTGAGTCGAAGAGTGTTCCCCGAAGTGGATATGCTCAATGATATTTGTTAAGTGTTTGGCCAAAATTTAACACAAATACGTTGATTTAATTTTTAAAATCCGACAACACTACTGAGGTCGACTGACATAAACAGCTGATGTAAACACACTGATTAACATATCGCGCTAATTTGAAGTTTTAACTTATATCGGCTATATTTGAACATAAATTAACATAAGTTATTTAGCATTAAGCAAAAACTTAAACAAAAAACTAAAATTATTGATAAATTCACAATTCATAAAATTGAGCATACATTCCACGAAAAATAACAATTTTATTCACTTAAGCACATCTATTACAGCTTGCATCCGCCGAGGCATCGATTCCACAATCTTTTTTGGTGATATTATGTCCTATAGATAATCTCCTTTGTTAGCTCTTCTTTGGAACGGGGACTGAATTCCTTCAGCTGAGTTTTAATTCCCCCATAAGTGTTCTATGGGATTCATACCAGAGGATTGTGGAGGAGTATTAAGCTTTTTTGGAGCCTTATAAAGCAAACATTCTTTGACTATCATCCCTGTATGTTTTGGATCGTTGTCTTGTTGAAGCCAAAACACTGACGGAAGTTATATTTTCTCCATACTTGCACGTAAATTGAACTTCAGTATATTCAAATAAATCTCCTTGGTCATGTTGTTCCGTGTTTGACTTTCTCCATACAATTTGTCGTCCATCAGATCCAAAAAATTTTAATCTTTGTTTCGTCAGTGAACATTACGCTTCCCAGAAACTTAAAGGCTTATCAACGTGAGCTTTCGTTAATTCTAGCCGTGTTTTTCTTAATTACGCTAGAGATAAATGACTTTTTACGTGCAATCCGACCATGTAAATTATTTTTGCAGAGAACACGACCAACTGTTGTTTCAGGTGATATTTGTTTATTTATTGTTTTTAACACTTCAACCGTTAAGTTAGGAAGACTTACCTTTGGGTTTTTACTTAACAAAAACAAACAAGAACGTTAGCTTGAAAGATTATTATGCGTACCGATTAATGATTCGGCGCGGCGTGGACAACGTCATTCTACGATGTCGTGAGCTTTGTCAACAATTCATGGTCGACATGTACGCGAAGATAGAGGGCGAACCACTACGATACTTACGACATAATCAACTCAAGCTGCGTGGGGAAGAGTACATTCATTTAACAGACGCTATTAACAACAACGCCGACGTCGCCGAAATTTTGTAACTCTGTCATTTTACCATCATCGTACGTAGGCAGTCCATGTCATATGCAAGAATATATACAGGATACTATGGTTTACGTTCGCGAATATGGACGACCGTGTTTATTTATCACATTCACATGTAATCCAAAATGGCCAGAGACTACACTTTGCTAATGCCTGGCCAAAATGCAATACATCGTCATGACATTACAGCACGTGTATTCAGACGAAAGTTGAAGTATCTAATAAGTTCATTACTCATTACATGTACTCGGTCCCACATGTTGCTGGATGTATTCAGTTGAGTGCACATTTTGGTTTGGTTAATCGACAAAATCCGTTATGAAGAAATTGATAGTATCATTTCTACGGAAATTCCAGATCCGTCTACTGACCAAGTGCTGTTTGATATTGTTACAGCAAACATGATCCATGGTCCATGCGGTACTCTTCATCATTATACGATAACAAATACCGACGGATATCCAATATATTATCGAAGAAATCCCGATAATGGCGGACAATCATTTATTAAAAATATCAGCAAAACAGACATTGACCATCGTTGGATGGTGCCATATTCGCCTCGGTCATGTATTTATCACAAACGAGACAGCGATTCGTGCTACAAATCCACCTAAAACTACACTCACTGCATTTTTTGAATTGCGTAATAGTACGGATGATTTTGGTGCCTTTGCAAGGACATTACTCTATTCACAAGTACCACGCTATTTCCCATGGGCTCAAACAAAAAAATGAATGCCCCGCAAGCCAGGCCCACCAGTTGATGCATGCCTCAGTTTATTTAAATCGAACGCTTTTGGATCGATTATTTACAATCAACCCAAGACACACTGAGTGCTTTTATCTTCGACTGTTGTTAGTTAATGTTACTGGCCCAATATCATTTCAAGATATACGTAAAGTGAATGGGCAACAGCATCCAACATATAAAGACGCATGCCTTGCACTCGGCTTGCTGAAAGACGACAACCAGTGGGAGTGTATGCCTGCTGAAGCTATAGTGTTGACTACATGTTTCCCAGTTCGAGCACAGATATTGTGGGATAATCACAAAAATTTAATGACTGATGATATAATGCATCAACATCGTACACGTTGGAACGATCTAACGATAACATTTAGCGACGCTATGTATAATGAAGCATTGATTGCTATTGAGGATCTTTGCGTTGCATTAACACTGAAATGAATCGTGAACTGTAGTACAACACTATAGAAATGGCAGCGATTGTTACTCGCAATGTCCCACTAATGAATGACGAACAAAGAACCATTTATGACCGCATTTTTCTCGCAGTTTCAGCAGGACAAGATAGGTTTTGCGGTATTTTCGCTAGTTGGCGCTGAAAGCGCGTAGTTCTAGTTTTATTCGTCGCATCGGGTCATGCTATACCTTTTTGAAAGCTCATTTCACGCGCTATCACGTGTTTTATTGATTGTCGTTTCTTTTAAGTCGTTCGTGAGTTATAGCGTCGCAAACATGGAACTAAATAAAGAGAAAATATGACATATTTTACAGTACTACTACGATAAAGGCAAAAATGCATCTCAAGCCGCCAATAAAATTTTTGCAGCTTATGAACCCGATACAGTTTCCATTTCCACCGCACAACGATGGTTTCAACGTTTTTGTTCTGGTGTAGAGGTGGTCGAAGATGCGCCACGCTCCGGAAGGCCTGTCGTCGAAAATTGCGATAAAATCGCTGAATTGGTCGAAAGAGACCGGTATAGTAGCAGCCGTAGCATCGATCAAGAGCTGGGCATGAGTCATCAAAAATTCATTTCAATTTCATAAAAAAAAAAAAAAAATCAATAAAAATACCGCAAGAATTTTTTGACAACCCATTATTAAAAACAACTACGAACTATTTGGCGGAATTCTGTTGGTGCTTTCAAGTGATTTCAGACAAACACTTCCCGTCATTCCACGTTCAACATACACTGATGAGATCAACGCTTGCTTAAAATCATCTCCATTGTGGCGTGATGTTGAAAAAGTATAGCTGAAAGTAAATATGCTCGTTCAAGTACATAAATCATGAGTGGCTTGCAGAAAGAGCTATTTTAGCAGCAAAAAATGCACACGTTGACAATTTTAATTTGAAAATATAGCAGCTGTTGTCAGGGAACTTGGTATCATAAAAAAATATATAGATACAGTTTGCGATGCCAGCGAAGCCGTCAATTTTCCCACAGAATTTTTGAACTCACTGGATTTGCCATGCATTCCACCGCATTGCTTCGTAATTTGAACCCGCCACGGCTGTGCAACGGTACGCGGAAATTATTAATTATTCGAAAATTGATGAAAAACGTTATCGAAGCCAGCAATTTAAATGGCAAGTTCAAAGGTGAAAACATACTAATACCACGGATTCCTATCATACCTACAGATGTGCCAATTCAATTTAAACGAAATCAGTTTCCGATTAGATTGGCATTTGGAATGACAATCAGCAAATCCCAAGGCCAAACGATGTCTATTTGTGGCTTAGATTTGAGTACACCATGTTTTTCACACGGGCAATTGTACGTAGCATACTCTCGAGTGGGTAAACCATCCAGTTTGTTTGTGCTCGCTAAATATGGGCTAAAAATATTGTTCACGCTATAGCATTAAAATATTGATATTGTTGGTTGTTTGTACTTAAAAATAATAATATTGTTTGGAGTTTGTTATTTTATATTCCCTTATCGTTCATAGCGCTCCAAGCCTATTTCACGCATATAACAGATACTTCCACACTTATAATAACTAAGTTTCTCTTTGTCTACACTAGAATTTATCTAGAAACTAGAAGTAATTTATAAGGCAAAACAACATTTGCCGAGTATGCTAGTACTTATATATATATCAAAATATGATACGGTGCAGTCTATGGTAGAAATAGAAATACCAACTAAATATAAGTTAGCATAGCTAACAAAATATACAAACAACAAAGTTGTCACAGTTAGCAAAATACAGACAAGAATATTGCGAATATAATTCGATATTCAATTCAGCAATATTCTTCAAATAAACAATAACAATAACATTGTCACCGCAATGTAGGCTCCGATTATTGTTTACGTTATCATTATTGCATATATAGAAAATAAACGAATTCGTATAAAATAAAATTTATTCAATAAAGTTCTTGAGTTCAATTTTGTAATCCGCAGAGGCCGATTGTATTCAGTGCGCGGTAGACAGCATTATATTATATGTATAACGTATTATAAACAATTGGCGCAGGGTTGCAATTATTTTCACCGTAAAATACCGATAAACGTTGTCCCAGGTTGGTTTTATCCCATTCTGAATGCGTCCTCGCTCTTAATTCCGTTTTTCACACACAATTCTATAAACATAGATTAATTGATCAATTGTTTGCATCAAAAATTAACTAAAAAATAAAAATGGTCAACCGTGTCGGCATAAGTAAAGGATACGAGTAGACCGCGAGAATTCAAAATTCTCGATCGGTTTTGTACCTCGTACTTTGTATAAATGACGTACGCCAACTAAACGTACATTTGAGTATATTTGCCTACTAAAGTAAATAAAATAATACACGCCTTAAAAATAAGTATGCCTCAAATCAGGCTTTTAGGATCAGAAATGTAGAAACAATTTCGTCTCGTTTTCAATATTCAATTAATATAAAATACAAACATACACATACATACCGACATGTAATGAGATACAGAAGAAAAGTATTGTAATATTTTTTAAAATAATGTTTAAGTCTCCAACTTTAGGCGTCAACTAAGAAAATACTAATAAACAAGTAAGGAAGGGCTACGTTCGGGTGTAACCAAACATTTTATACTCTTGCAGCTTGCAGGAATCAAGGCCATGGAAATACCTCAAGTGGGTATTGTGGTCTAGAAGCATGAGTTTCAGGTAATTTTTAAAGTGTCGTAAAAAAAAGGCAATTAATATTTTTACTATACATTTTTTTATTAGTTATTTGTTAATTTTAGACGAGTACAGAAAAAAATTAAAAACAAAAAAAAGTAAAAAAGTTCAAAAATTCAAAAATTATGAGCTGACGAAGTGAGGGGTCTCAAAAAATTTCCACATGACCATACCCATAATTTCAACCCAAAAAGATTATTAATCTAGAATAATGTCGCAATGGCCGGAACTACGGAAATTTTGAAAAATCCTTCCAAGGTCATATTTTTGCAAGTCTAAACTTTGCAAAAAAAATCGATTTTTTTCAAAATCCTAGACAAGAATACCCCCTTAAGATGTAAAACGTCAATCAGAGGATCGGTATCTAAGCAATTTTATACACATTTATGCACATACTACTGTGATCAAATTTGAAAGGTGAATTTTTGATTTATACTTCGCGTATTTTTCTACTCAGTAAATTTTTTTTCTGTGAGTTGGTAGTACTGTTAGTGACATCTGTGCTTTCACGCCAAAATATTCATTAGTATTTGAGATATGCGTCGTTTTGTGAGGCTCTAAAGATGAATTCTTCAATTTTTACTATGTCTGAATTTATTGAACAAAGAAGTGCGATAATGCAACATCTCATACTGTATTGGTTATTCCTGATCATTTCGTTACATTTTCACCTAATATCGTGCCGCAATCACCGCATTCGCCTGATTTGTCTTCGTGTAACTTTTGGCTAATCAGCAAATTCACATGACCACTCCAAGGACGCCGTTTTGACTCAATTGAGGATATAAAAGCTGAATCGATGAAGGCTCCGAGGATTTTTCCAAATGCTATGATGACTGAAAAATTCGTTGGCATAAGTGTATTTCAACGGGAGGGTATTACTTTGAAGGAAATGAAATGGACAAAATTCACCTTTCAATTTGACCACAGTAGTATACTCTATATAACCCACAGACCGACAAATTCTACACTAGATTTGTTAGAAAAACAAATATCATTATACGTAGCATTTGGGAGTTGGGCTAGGTCAAGTTTTCGCCCAATTGTAGACAAAAAGAAATACTGTTATGAGTAAAACACGCTTTGCCATTTTTATTGAGATAACTCAAATATTGGCCGGTATATGCAGCATAAAGTCACCCGGGAGTTCGAAGAACTTTATAATAGGTATATGGGGGCTGGGGGAAGTATAATATTCAACCCATTTGTTTACACAGATATTCCACTGTCAGGAAACGAATTTCTGTCTGAATTTCGTTTGTATATCTCACACATGGACCGATATTTTCAGTCAAAAGTCAAGTATAGATACTGAGGTCCACATATTCAGTACCTAGAGGCTTGACCAGTTTTGGTTCGTTTTGGACAATTTTTAGTCAAAAGGCGGCAATAGGAATTATTGGTGCAAAATTTGAAAATTTTATTAACAGCTTCTTGATTTGTATACAGGAAAGTGAAAGAATCAAGTGGAATTTAAAATTGTGTTATATGGGAAGTAGGTGTGGTTGTTGTTTGATTTCGTCAATTCTCCTACTGTGACCAAGGAATATGAGAAGAATGCCACGTACTAAATTTCGAAATCGGTCGGTCGGGTATCGAGATATATTTCACTAAAATGTGGGCGGTGCCACGCCCATTATCTAATTTCCCCACCGGCTCCTAATAAGCCATGCCATTTAAGAGGTAAAACTTTTGAGCTTTTAGTTGCTTTGAATAGTACCGTTATTTGGGGAGTAAGCGGGTTTATCATCCACTTTCACACTGTCGTTCTTATAATATTTGGAGACTATTTGGTTATTGTAGCTTTAGTAGTTTAGGAGATATGTACATTAAACTTATAATAGGGCGGTGCCACGCCCACTTTTCCAAAAATTGTTACACAGGTTCCCCTTGCTACTGGGATACCCTATATATTGTTTTATATCTTAGTTTAGTGCTTAATTATGGCACTTTATAAGTTTTCGGCTAATGGCGATTTGGGGTCGTGGCAGTGACCTGATTACGACCATATAAGAACTAGTAATTTTGTACTAAGGATCATATCAAGTTTCATGATATCTCAAGTTTTACTCAAGACGGACGGACGGACAGACAGACAGTCACCCGGATTTCAAATTTTCTCGTCTTTCTGATCACATATATGTATATAACAGTTAGATGAACAAAACTGTTATACCCTTTAGCAACAGGTTGCAAGAGTATAAAAATTTAAATGCACAACTATTAAATTTATTCATTCAATTCGGTTGCACCGACGCTTTGATACCCTTCACGAAAACCAAAGGTCCTTACAAGAACTTGATTTCGATCTTTCAGTTTGTATGGCAGCTATATCCTATAATGGTCCGATATCGGTGGTTCCGACAAATGAGCAGCTTCTTGGGATGAAGAGAACATATGCAAAATTTCAAATTGAAATTTTAAAAACTAATAATATATGTATATAATAGGCAGATGGAAAATATGATCAAATCAACTCAGCTCGTCAAGCTGATGACTTAGGTATATACAGTGTCGGACAAAATATATTGGACTCACACCTATGAGTTACATTATCATCTCCTATTCTCGCAATTGTCATTTTAAATGTAAACAAATCACTTAGATTTGAAGAATAACTATTTATTTTATGAAAACATACAAACCCTTAGAAATTATTTGACTCCATGCCATTTTATACGAAAAAAATTAAACATATTCAATATTCAGTGCGACAAAACATATTGGATTAATTATTGTTTTATAATATTTTATAGCATAGTCATTATTTTTAATTGCTTCACTGCATCTATTTGGCATAGAAGCTATAAGATTGTTAATAACTTCTTATAGAATGCTTAACCAGGCTCCTTTTACAGATTCGAACAATTTTTTTTTATCTCCATTCACTCCTTCTCTGTCAATCCTTCTATTTATTATATCCCAAAGATCTCAATAGGGTTAAGATCCGGCGATTGAGCTGGCCACTTTAATATTAATATTTTGAGCTACGACCCAATTTTTCACAAGTTTCCACGTGTGCTTTAGGTCGTTGTCGTGTTGAAACGACCATGAAAGTGGCATATTGCACTCGGCATGGGAAAGCATTACGTTCTCAAGGATGTCTTTGTATATGAATCGATCCTTAATGCCATTGATTAGATGAAGGGGTCCAACACCAAACTTGAAAAAACATCCCCATACATAATGCCACCTTCACCATGCTTAACCGTGCCTTGGCAGTATCGGGGATCTTACCTCCTATTTTTTGGTTGGTGAACTCTTCTCATTCCGTTTGAATATCTCAAATTAAATTTTGATTCAACAGAGACAACTATTGTTTTGCATTGTTTCGCTGACCAGTTGATGTGTTCGCGAGCGAATTGTTAACGGTTGAGTTGATTTTTTCTTGATAAAAAAGACTTTTTAGCTGCCCTTTAACTTGTTAGTCCACCTGCACACGCTCTTCGTTGTATAGTACGGCTGCTAACTTTCGAATTTAAGGCTTTAACCACGCTACCGACTTATCTGGAAACTTGTTTAATTCTCTAAGTTATTTTGAATCGTTTTGTAGCTTTGGGTCATCCTTCACGGTGGTGAGATGGTCACAGATCTAAATTTATTTCAAATAAAGCTCGCTGTTATTTGTTATATATATATATATTTATTGATATATAATTTTTTACAAATGTTTTTTTTTTTTGATAATTTATTCTTGTAGGCTTTAATAATTAATTTTAATTGAATTGAATGTTTGTTTCCAGCCATGGCCACTTTTTGTTATTAATTTCTTCGTAATTAATAGAATTTAAATCGCGTCACGGCTTTTTATGTAAATACACTTGGTTAAACTAAAACAAGAAAAAACGTTAACTTCGGCTGCACCGAAGCTAATATACCCTTCACAGGTGCATTTCTTTTAGTAACTATGTGTTCAGCTTATACGGAAGCTATATGCTATAGAGATTGCGGAGATTATATTATTACCTTAAGGGGATATACCAGTGTAACACTTTCAAAGAAAAAATTCTTTTTATTCGTTATTTCGATAGCTTATATTTCCATAAATATTCTGTGAAATCGGGAAGGTCGTATCTTGAATAGTTTTTGGACGGCAGCGTTCTAAAGTGCGACCGCTCAGAGGTGCAAACCTATAAAAGTGAAACTTTAAACGCGTTTTTCTCGAAACGACATTTTTCAAATTTGCTGGCGTCATAACTCAACGAGAAATTGACCGATTGACCAAATCAAATTAAAACTGAGTATTTTTGAATACATTTACTATACAATAGCCCACGATCTTTTTGATTGGTTGAATATTGTCACTTTGGCATTAAAAAAACGACGACTTTTTACCTAAAAAAACGATTTTTTGTTTTCAAAATTGCGCCATTTTGTTATTTATTGATATTTTTCAAAGATCGTAGGTCATTGTATAAGAAATATCTTTAAGTATAATAAACTGAACAAATGTTTTTGTTTCAGAAACTTATTCGGCCGGAATCATGCCAGCAGTTGGGCGCCTCCGAAGACAGCCCATAACTTCGTTTTTGTATAAAAAAAATCTTAAAATATAGTTGAAGATATACCTTATTACGTTCAAAGTAGTTCGAAATATTCAATAGCGTATTTTCTCATATAATTTCATTCGTCACACTGGTATAGCACTTTAAGCAGTAGTCCATGTCAAATTTCGTGAAGATACCACGTCAAATGCGAAAGTTTTCCTTACAAGCCCTTGATTCCGATCGTTCAATTGGTATGGCAGCTATATGTTATAGTGGTCCGATATCGGCAGTTCCAAATGAGCAGCTTCTTGAAGAGAAAATAACGTTTGCAAAATTTCAAAACGATATCTCAAAAACTGAGGGACTACTTCGTATATGTGCAGACAGACGGACATGGATAAATCGACTCAGCTCAACATACTGATCATTTATATATATACTTTATAGGGTCTTTGACGCTTCTTTCTGGTGTTACAAACTTCGTGACAAACTTAATATACCCTGTTCAGGGTATAATGATGCTGATTCTTTATGTCGTTGTTTAAATTACATAGAGAATGTAAAATCGTCAGAAAATAACGGGATTTTCGACCTTTATTGCGAAAAACTGACACTATTTTTTGTCGCATTCAATGTAGGGTACTCGTACTTTTTTTTGTATAAAATGTAAAAAATTATAAGGTCTTTTATTTAGGGTTTTCACAAGTCTGATAAAGTTATAAGTTATAACGATTCTAAAACATAGCATTGAGAATTGTAAATGTGTAAACTCATTTTTGTATGAAATCCAAAAACCATTTTGTTTTTGCTTTACGACGGGTTGTGAGTACCCCAATTGTTTCACTAAATAAACATATGTCTTTATATTTAAATACTTTTTTTTATATTCAAAATTGTAATTTGGAGTATACGACATGTTTTTAGCATTCATAGCCATCAGTCCAATATGTTTTGTCCGACACTGTATGTATTGTATGGGATCTCCGACGTTTCCTTCTGGAGGTTACAAACTCCGTGGCAAACTTAATATATCCTGTTCAGTTACTATTAACTCTGGACCGCATAAGAAAATAAAGTCGATTTTCTAAACAATTAAGGGGCTATACCAGTGTGACACTTTAAAAAAAAAAAAAAACAATTTTTTTTGCTTTTTCGATAGTTTATATTTCCAAAAATATCCTGCGAAATCGGCAAGGTCGTATCTTCAATATTTTTTAAATGGCTGCGTTCTAAAGGGCGATCGTTCGCAGGTATAAACATATACATATACTATAAGTGAAACTTTAAACGCGTTTTTCTGAAACGACATTTTTCAAAATTGCTGACGTCATAACTCAATGAGAAATTGATCGATCGGCTTCAAATTAAACTGAGTTTTGTTGAATACATTTACTATACAATGCCCTACGATCTTTTTGATTGGCTGAAAATTGTCATTTTGGCATTAAAAAAACGACAATTGTTTTCTTAAAAACACGAAATTTTATTTCAAATTTAAGTCAATTTATTAATTTTTGATATTTTACAAAAATTGCAGGTAATTGTATAGGAAATATCTTTAAGTTTAATAAACGTTATGAAGTTTTTTGTTTTAGCTACTTATTCGGCCGGAATCCTGTCAGCAGTTGGGGCACTTTTTTTGTCAACTCCGAAGAAAGCACGTAGGCAAAATGATTTTTTACATTATTGAATACATATTTTTTTTTGTGCAAAAATATGCTGTAATACTTGTTGAACGTTAAGACGTTAGTTTTAAGGAAATCATAAGTCAATGCCTTTTACGATGACAATGATTTGGAGTGAACCTCAAAAATAACGGTACTTTCTCAACAAATTCATCCTCGTCTTTCGCATTGTAAACTTTGTAACAGAATTTATGGCAGGATTAATTAATAAATAATTTTGTATAAATATAGTAATGGGTAGCCTAAGATTTTTTTTTACAATATTTTTTTGCATCTATGGTAGGTTTGGGTTGTTGATGGTAAATATGAAGTTTTTAATTACAATATAATTATATAATTATTACTGCAGAAACCATTGGGAGGATAGCTATACGGTGAACAAAACGACATGTATCGAAATTTATTGAGCTTGGCAGACAGTGAAGAATAATGTATGCACAAATTTGGACTAAAAATTGTAAATAAAACGCAAAATCATCAATATTTATTTATTCGCCTTCAAAGATGACTCGGATGTAATGTACCTATGCCAACGATTTTTCCAGTTTTCCAAACACTTAATGATTACTTTTGGGATGACCTTCAGCTCTTTTAGCGAATTTTTTTATCTCTTCGATCGACTGAAAATAGGTTCCAACAAGAAAAAATCTCACGATGGATACGGTAGTTGATCGATGCTATTCATTGCGTTTTTGGTTTTAAAATCGGTCACAATCGTGGCTCAATGGGATGGTGCATTAGCATTGTGTAAAATCCATGAATGGTTCTTCCACAATTCCGGCCGTTTTCGACGGATGTTCGCACGCAAATGCTTCAATACGAGCAAATAGAACTACTTATTGACCGTCTGTCCCTCCGGAACAAATTCGTGATGCACTAAATCACGAATATCGAAAAAAACAACAAGCATCACACTGATTTTTGAGCAGCTTTTTCCTGTTTTTTTGGTTTCGGCACGTTTTTTTCACTCTATTCCAATGATTATTGACTAGTTTGCATGTCAAAATCTGAACCCACGTCTCATCGACAGTTATAATGCTCTCCATGAATGTGGGATCAGAATTCGCACCATCAAGCATGCCCAAAAAGACCAGTTTACGATACTTTTCATATCCACAATATCCACCAAAATCATTCGAACGGTCTCGCGAGAGATGTCGAGGAATTTACAATTACAATTTCCGAGTACTTTTCTGTCACAATGTATGGGGTTTTTCCGGAAAGTAAAAGGACTGATTTTCTTCCGCCGCGACTGTACTTCAGAGCGTGTACGTATCGACTGAATTAGGCAGAGGGCGTTCCTAGCTAAAGAACGAGTGGCTGGTCAGTTATCTCCGAGTACCTAGAGAATCAGAACAAACATTTTTGCGCAACGTGTTTCTGTGAGTAGTGCAAGCCAAAAATGCAGCGTTCGTTAGAGCAGAGGTACGCGATTAAATTCTGTGTGAAACTCGGTAAATCTCCGACAGAGACGTCCAATATGATCAAGCAGGCTTCTCAGATGTTGCTTTAGCAAGAAGAGGTCACTGATGAAGACCGTGCTGGGAGACCTACGACTTCGACAAACACCAACAATGTGGCTTGTATGCTAAAAGTTTTGAACTCAGACCGTCGACTAATGCTGGTATTGTCACTAGCGAAGCGAATGAAATTTTAGGCGAATTTCGCTATTTCGAATTGCGAGTAGCGAGCGCACAGTAAATTCGCCACGAAGTGGCGAAAGAACTAACGAAAATGAATATTTGGTATTGCCACTTGCGAATTTATCAACTGTCAAAAATTGGCGAACGTTTATTTGATTCGAGAATCTGATTAAGAATGGAGAAAACGTTAGTAAATTTTAAAAATGTATTTATTGTATTTAATTCATTATAAATTTAATTATTTTCAGAATAAAACGAACTACTCAAAAGCAATTTGAGGTATTGGTGAAGTTGATGGAAGGAAATCCTGAGTTAGCCAGAGGAATGGCGCCGTTTGACTCAACAAAAAAAAAATAGGATGGAGTTGTGGGAAGCAATTGCTTCAGAGTTAAACTATATCGGCCCTCCAATACGTTGTGGCAGCGAATGGAATAAGGTAAGAATAAACAATTTTGATTGCATATATGTACATATCTGTATTAATTTGTGTATTTCTTAGGTTTGGTTGGACTATTAATTAAAATTAAAAAGGAAAATTGCAGATAATCGAAAGGAGATTGCAACCGCAGATGGAGGACCATACTACCAACGGAGTTTAACGCCTTTGGAGCAGGCCGTGGACGAGCTGCTCAGCTTGTCCACGGCAATGAATCCAAGCGGAGCCGCATTTGGTAGCACTACACCTGCACCTGCATATTTAGAAGAAGAAAATCTGGAAGATGTCGAGGTGCAGCCTGAACAGGCTGGAAATGTTAGCATTTCGTCTAGGCAGGCACCTACAAGCAGAGTGGAGGAGCGCGAAAATTTGCGTATGAAGGCTTTGGAGAAACAAGCGGAAACGCAAGAAAGCATTGTCGGTATTATGCAAAATATTAATTCTGTGTGTAATGAAATTTCTAGATACAACAGAAAAATTTACGAATTAAAAAAAGAAAACTTGGCACTTTATAAAATGAAAGAAGAAAGAAAGAAGGAAGAATATAAAGAAAAAATAGGCGACATAAAGAAAAAATTGAAATAAAACTAAAAGAATTAGAATTAAAAAAATTGAAATACTCAAAATAAAAAAACGTATTTCCTGCAATTCAAAATTAATTTCAGTTATTTTATTGTAGTTATGTTACATATACTTTACATATATTTTAGGGATGCAACTATATTATGACAATGCATTCGCAATTTGTCTTCGGCGATGATCTGCTGCTGTTCCACTGAAGTTTCCTTCAACTGGTTCCAGTGGTACTACCACATCAACAAAAGTTTCTTCTTCAGGATCATTCACATTATATTGTTTGCAAATATTGTGTAAAGCACAACAAACATTTACAATAACAGTTGCTTTACTAGGAGGATATCGTAGTTTACGTTCACCAAGTATACAACGAAAACGGCATTTCAGCACTCCAATTGTCCGTTCAACTACGTTCCTTGCCTTTGCATGTTTCTTATTAAAATTTGATTCCACTGTTCCTGGTAAAGCGTTTCGGAAAGGCGTCCATAGATACTCGTGTAGTGGATAACCATAATCACCTATAATATATTTAATTTTAGTATTTATGTATGTACATACACATATAAATTGTAGTTACCTAAGTAAACCGAATTATGATCTCCTTTTTGGTATGTTTGCTCCAGATATGTTTTTAAAGCGCGATTGTTCCACACAAATGAATCGTGGCTAGATCCTCCATATCTTGCATCAACACGCCGTATAACCATATCCTCATCGCATGCCTGATAAAAATTAATTTTTTAGGACGAAATAATAATAAGTAATAATTTATTTATTTAGTTGCTACTTACAATCATCGCATTTATGCTGTAAAATCCTTTTCTATTCACATATAAGTGCTTGTTCTCACATGGTGCAATAATTGCAACATGGGTTCCATCAACGCAACCAACCACATTTGGAATTCCTGATCTGGTGAAAAAATTCCTTCTTGCTGTTCGTTTCTGCTCTTCAGTTATGTCTGTTTTGATCCGGACACTGCACAGAGTGGATTCCAATATTGGAAGCATTTCCTTAAAAATCAACGAAACAGTGGGCTGTGCAATACCTAGTTCGAAATCATTTCCCACTGTTTGCTGATAGCTCCCATGAGCCAAAAATCTGAGAAAGCAGCACAATTTCAACATCGGCGATATTGACGACGATAGGTTAGTCGGACATTTTTCCTTTATGCTGTCTAGCACATACATAAATGCATCCTTACTTAACGGAAAGTTTTCTTTAAATCTGTTAATAAAAACTTATGTGACGTGATATTTGTTTATGCACTTTTATAGCAATAGATACTTACAACACTGAAGAAAGTTCCATGGGATTAGAGTGATCTCTGATGAACCGTCGCTGCCTAAGTAACTTCGCTGTTGTCCTTTCAACAACACTGTTTTCAAAATATAAATCTACGTTGTTAAACATTTTTATTCACTTTTTTAAAATCACGGTAAAATTTCAAAACACACAATAACGAATAAGCGAATGATAAAATTCGAAAACAATAACAATAATACGTCAAATATGTCAATTTCGGATGAACTCGTGTGACATTTCTCAATTATTTTAGTATGGCAACAAAAAAGTTGAGCGAATGTGTTCTTTCGCCAGTCACAATATGAACATGGCGAATTTTCGCCTAAAACATTCGACTCGCCAATGCATTCGCTTCGCCAGTGACAATACCGGCATAAGTTTTCGTTTAATTGCCCAGATGTTCAAGTTATCAATATTTGTGGTACATGACATTATGACGGAGCACTTGAACATTCGCAAGGTGTCGCGAAGATGATCCCAAAAGTGCTCACTGACGACCAGAAATTGCGTTGAGTGAAAATGTGGCAAGAAAATTTGAACATGTGTGAAAGTGACCCCCAATTTTTGAATAACGTGATCACAGGTGATAAGTAATGGATCTTTGAGTATGATCCCGATACAAGGAGGCAATGTTCCGATTGTTTTGAGAGGACAGAGGGGAACCAAGCACAAGCACCTCGACTCTCAAGGCTATTCCGGTGAAAGCCTTCGGTGACGCCTTCAATGCTTGGAAATCGCGCTGCCAGCGCAGCATCGACGCAGAAGGAGCCTATTTTTAAAGTTTTTAAAGAATTGTAGCGATTGGTTCAATAAATTTTTAAATTTACCTTCTCTGATGAAGCTCAGTTTCATCAGAGTGGTGCGGTAAATAAACAAAACTCTCGACTTTGGTGTGAAGAAAATCCAAGAGTTATTCACCAGCAACCACTACAATAAATAATTCACACAATGGTAAAATGGATAAATAAAGCCTCGGTTTTACGCCCATCTCATATACTCTCTATGAACGCAATGACTTCACTTTTTTATGTAATAAATAAGTTTTATATATGTGCAGAAATGTATACAGAAAAAATGGAACGAAAATAAAAGAAGAGACAGGTCGATACCGCAATTGTCCGTTAAACTCATCCGTTAAATTTATAAAGAAGTTTGTATATATGTGGCAACGCCGTATTCACCGCTTATAAGCAACCCTTTGTTACGTTTACAACACTATCCTTTAGCAACCCTGTACTACCTTTTTCAGTCTAGCCGTAAGCAACCCGTTTTCCAGAATCCTATCATTCTTCCTTTTTTTCTACAAACCGTCATACCGATCGGACGCGTTCACGGACAACCTTTCACCTTGTTAAGTATAATTTAAGTATTTCTAAATAAACTTTAAATAAGCTGGAAATAAACTATAAACATCCAAAACTGGTGACCCCGAACAAGTGAAACGAATCTACAAATGGAACAACAAGGAGAAAGCACCGCACAGACATCTCCGCCCGTGAGCGTTCGACCGGCAGCGCAGGCGAATCAACCTCAAGGCATTCTGGCCAGATCAGCAATCGAAGTGCATCAGCCCGATCTCCACGTGGATGCAGCAATGGTTCCTCGCATTAGCCCGCCTAATATGAACGAC
>NW_026089623.1:3777394-3851819 GCF_024586455.1 Bactrocera neohumeralis
TTATTTGGTATTTTCATTGCTTATACACTTTTTTAGGAAACTATCTTAAATAACTAAATATATATGTATGTGTATATGTTTGTATGTATTGCAGCATATTCCTGCCAGCCAAAAGTGGTGAAAAAACTAGTGAAACAGTAGGTTTTGAAACCCTCAAAAGTAGTGGTGAGCTCGCCATAGGCCGCGTGAAGATTCTAACCACTTTTCCTCTCACACCTTCGTACACATATGATCATACATCTCTGTTGCGCTAGTTAATTTTTACCATAATGTAAAAAATGTGTACTCTTTATTTATACTCTTAAGACTAACTTATTACATCGTTCTTACTTCCATTTATACTAACTAGTATCTTTACTTATTACTAATTGATAGTTTGTTTAGATACAGATTATATTATTTGTTTAGGTTTGTTTACATACATATGTACTTATATTGTTTGCTTAGATACATTTGCTTTGTTTTAAGATAAGGTTGTTGTTGTTTTCAAACTCAATGTTGTTTTGATGCATTCTGTTTACTGAAACAAAAGGTTGTTTTAATGTTTGTTACTATTATAAGGAATACGTTCCTTCACTCGCTTATTCAGCAGTGTCATATAAATTATTTATGTAAGAATATAGCTGAAGTGCTCTACTTACCCTAATCGTCAGCTGATGCAGGGTTTCTTTTTTTGATTCCTAATTTTAAATTTTTGTGGAATTCTAAACAAATATTTAAAATTTAATTTTTATACCCTGAACAGGGTATATTAAGTTTGTCACGAAGTTTGTAACACCCAGAAGGAATCGTCGGAGACCCTATAAAGTATATATATAAATGATCAGTATGTTGAGCTGAGTCGATTTAGCCATGTCCGTCTGCCCGTCTGTCTGTCTGTATATATACGAACTAGTCCTTCAGTTTTTAAGATATCGCTTCGAAATTTTGCAAACGTCATTTTCTCTTCAAGAAGCTGCTCATTTGTCGGAACGGCCGATATCGGATCACTATAACATATAGCTGCCATACAAACTGAACGATCGGAATCAAATGCTTGTATGGAAAACTTTCACATTTGACAAGATGTATTCACGAAATTTGGAATATATTTCTAAGGCAGCAATGTAATCTCCGAAGAAATTGTTCAGATCGGTTAACTATAGCATATAGCTGCCATACAAACTGAACAATCGGAATCAAGTTCTTGTATGGACAACTTTCACATTTGACAAGATATATTAACGAAATTTAGTATATATTATTTTCTAAAGCAACAATGTACTCTCCGAAGAAATTGATCAGATCGGTTAACTATAGCATATAGCTTCCATACAAACTGAACACATAGTTACTAACAGAAATGCACCTGTGAAGGGTATTTAGCTTCGGTGCAACCGAAGTTAACGTTTTTTCTTTTTTTTATTATATTTTTTATTATTTTGTATTTTTAGTTGCTGTGGGCGTGCCAATGTCCTTGCCGTGGGATCCGAAAACTTTCATTGCTGATCATCCCTTCGTATTCATCATTCATGACCCTCATGCCATCTACTTTACTGGCCACATTGCCAGATTTTAGTTATGGAAGTTTAAGAAGCAGTTTTTACTGTCGCTTATATCTATTTAGTTTTTAAGAAACATTCATGAATTTGCACTTAAATATTTAATAAATCATAAGCTTACATATTGAAGCTTTTGTTGCTTTATTTTTCGATGGAGTTAGTATTTGCAATTAAAATAGAGCTGGTTGTTTTACATATAATGGATAATATTTATATAAGTACATACATTGTGACAAAACTCAGTACTCGGAAATTGTGATTAAATTCTCCGGGTAAGGGATATTTAAAAAAAAAAAAGTATATTGATAAGTTGGTCCTTAATTACTATGTCAAATATGAGCGGGATCTGTACACCAGTTTGTTTACAGCAGCTGCTTAAGTAGGTACACTTCAGTAGTGAGTTACGATTTTTCGTATCGATCGAAGAAAGAATTTCTCTCAATGTTAACATTTCTAACCAAAGTTTGTGTGCGCAATGCGAATGTTGGAAAAAGCTGACGGTGATTCAGTTTTATCAAAAACATAAGCCTACGAGTGGTACAAAGCCTTCAAAGACGCTTGAGAGATCGTTGAAGACATGCTTCTTTCGGGACGATCTTCAACCTTTTAAATTGATGAAAATATTAAAAAAGTGAAGGATATGGTTTTTGAAAATCGTCAGGCAAGTGTTAGAGACATAGCGAGACATCTCTCGCAAGTCTGTTATAATAAGTTTGGTGGATATTTTGGTTACGAAATTTAAAATTTGTTCCGGAGGGAGATACAGTCAATAACGAGTTCTTTTTAGTCGTATTTAGGTGTTTGCTTGAGATTATTCGTCGAAAACGGCCGGAATTGTGGAAGAAAAATTCATGATAATGCACCATCGCATCGAGTCACGATTGTGACGGAATTTAAAGCTGAAAACGCAATAAATACCATTGCTCAACTACCGCATTCACCAGATTCGGCTCCGTGGGATTTTTTCTTGTTCCCCAAACTGAAATAACATCTGTCATGAATTCAAAAGACAACGTAGGCTTTGCTTGTAGGTAACCACTTGCGGTAGTGATATAGCCTTTAAATGCCTAAAACTAATATCGAGTCGCTTTTGCAACTTTTTTTAAGACTTGTAGTTTCAAGGAAAACCAAGCACATAATTTAATGCTTTGAAAAAGAATTTAGCTTTGTTATTAAGATAAGGTTCACCTTTATATTGGAGAATTCGAATAAATTACAGCCGAGAAGCCAAATGCTCGACCACTTTTTTGTTGGAATTGGGGCATATCTCAGCGTTCAAAGCGGATATTCTCTCCCAAGAACAAACGACATAACCCCACCAAAAATAGTTCAGCGGTGTTAAATTGTATGTTCTTAATTTTTTATTTTATATTTATTGTTTTTTGGGCTTTATGGTGTTGATGGAACCAATACATCAATATCGGATTGGGTTGTTGGATTTTATTAGTCTGCAAACCACGGATCTTGGACTTAGCTCAAATTGTCGTCTTCTTCAATACTCTGCGCCACACCTGCAAGTGTCTTCGGTGGCACTGTGCAGTGTCTCTGAGGATGCGCCTTATCCATTATAGTAAGCCTGGTGAAAAACCAATCCATGGTTTCTCGAAGTACCGATTCTTCAGGAGGATTATATCGACCGAATATTGGACGTAGCAAAATGCAAAAGAGGTCATTATTTTGATAACAAATATGAATGATTTGCTATCGTTGTTCCGAAATAACTGCGTTCATTATGAAATGGCAGACGAAACTGAGTATACCTGTAAGCCAAATACCAGAACAGCTGTCAAAAATACTAACTCTGGAAAAAGTATTTCCTCATTGAAAACAATACATCTAAATAAAACCCCGTTTTTATTTTGTGTGATCATATGAAGTATGAATGCTAACAACGTCCACGCCTACGACAATCGGTTCTATGATATTGAACTTAACACATACTAGTATTTATATGGTATCAATGGACACTTTTCCCACAGTGTCCATACCTACAAAGGTTATAGTTGATCAATGTCGCCAGGGAACTCAATTTTTTGAAACATCTCTTGTGGACAACATATTTTAACTAGAAAAGCGTGTTGAAATTGAATTATATGCGCTAAACGGGCTTTTTTTAGCTAAAATTCATTGGCGAGAGTAAAATATTTTAAGAAGTTAACCACTCCAAAAGTAACCGATGAGTGAAAGTTCACAAGAGTTTCACCTCAAATAGAATGTGAGAAACAAGTCAACACTGGGAAGCAATATCGCCTGATATCTCTCCTTTTTCCAATTTGACGTTTGATGACTTTTTACTCTCGACCTTCCCTCGCCACCTGAGAATAGCTAGCCATTAGCTCTTGGAAAGTAGGCAGAGAAATGCTGTTGGTAATCGCCGGTAATTGCTTGAATTATGCAGGTTCAATTTACGTACTACGACAAATAAAAGAAGACATTAGAAATAAAAAATCCCAAGCTTTCAAAACCCCGCTTCCGAGCTAAAATGGTGAATTCTGCGAGTTATCTATTTTCGCAGAAGCCGAAAGCTATCATTAAGGGAACTGCTTTGCGGAAAAATAAGGTGGTAATTCTTGCCATACGCCAACGACGTAAAACATTTTAACCAACTTCGGACGCAACAAGCACCTCCCTTATATACCTAGCTTATTTCTTACATCAAAAGAAACTCCGCATGAGGCTTTGGTAATTACTTCACTTCCCAATTTCCTGGCTCCAAGGAAGCAACTCGCTTCCTAGACCTATCGTTAGATTACTACGTTGACAATAAGCCTTCTCTTCATTTAAACAGAGTTTAGGGTGAGGGATTTACTCAAAATTACTTACCATATAGTAAACAAAACGAAAACGTAAGCTTTGTTGCATTGCCTTGGGCAATAATTTATACCAAATTTTGTGGAGATATCCCGTCAAATATTAAAGTTTCCCATACCAGAGCTTGATTTCGTTCATTCAGTTTGTGTTGTGAATATATGCCATTGTGGCCCGATATTGGGGTTTCAGGCAAATGAACAGCTTCTTGGAGAAAAAAGGATTGTATGAAATTTCAGATTGAGATCTCGAAAATTTTGAGGGTAGTTCGGGCATATACAGACAGACAGAGGGGCAAAAAACGGCTTAACTGATTTAGCAGTGATGACTTATATAAATTTTATAGGGGCTCCGACATTCTCTTCTGGGTGTTACAAACTTGGTTGCAAACTTGATATGTTACAAAAATCAACGAAATAGTCCTGATCCCTTACTTATTTGACCTATTGTATGAATTTAAATTTATTGCTGCCAAAATACTTATTTGACCTATTGTATGAATTTAAATTTATTGCTGCCAAAATATTATATATGAATAATAATATAGAAAAGAAAGGCTTTGTTACTCTTGTAGTGATTTGTTTTCATTTTGATTGTGTTGCGTCTTGTTTCTTTATTTTTATTTTGTAACACTTCACTAAGCCCAAATTATTTTAAGAGTTGGTAAATAACTGATGCGGCTGGAATTTAAATTAAATAAAATTGAGTACGTGCGTGAGTATGTTTACTTTATGTCTGAATATACTAAAATAAAATTAATAAGCGTTTTCTTTGTCGCCTGAAACCAAAAATAGAAAACACCAAAAAAGTAGATCTCTTATAAAAAATAAAGCACAACAACAAATTACAACAAAATTTTTACTTTATTACTTGACCCACAAATTATGCCATTTTGGCTTTGATACTCCATCGAGTACGAATTTAATTCAAACGATTGCTTGTTGTTGTTTCATATGTATTGAACAGAGCAAATAAAAATCGATAAAATATTTTATACGAATCGAACGACCTAAGAACTTTTTACTGCAGTCGTGCGCGTACATCTGTACCCACTATCTGAGAATTGCTGATGTTCTTGTTACGTAAAGGTCGAGTAAGAAAAACCAGTATTTTTTGGAGAACTTCTTTGTGGTTCAATAGCACTGCTTTCAATGGCTTCTGTAAGAGCACTTCATTGAAAAGGGTTGCCAACTGTTTCAAATTAAATTTGCTGGGTATCACGACTACCCAAGCCGCAAATGAATGGTTTACAAAATGTAATGGGTTATCCAAGTAGAGGCTTTTTTCAATAGTCTTTTCTTGATAGATCACGCGTGACTCGTGACAAGCTGTCATGTTATTTTTGTTCCGTATTGTTTGGCAAAATTAACGCCGAAACAACGTTTACAAATCGTTTAACTTACGAAAATTCACGATCTAAAATGAATGTGCTTCGCTCAACTTATGATCCACATAATCGACCTACTGAGAGTACTATTCGCAACACCATCACCCAGTTTTAGATCCAGTATTCATTATTGGATAATATTCGGCCGAAGAGACCACGGAGCAGCCAGTGAAGAAAATATAGCAGCCGTAGCTGAGAGTGTACATGAAGACCGAAAAGAGTCGATTCGGTGCCGTTCGCAGCAACTCGGACTGACGTATGGAAGGACTTGGCGAATTTGAAGTCCAGATCTTAAATTGTAAGCATACAAAGCAAGGTTGAGCAAGAACTAAAGCCTCAATGCAACAATCAAAATTACCACATTTGGGACGAAGAGCAACATAAAGCGATTCAAGAGCTGCCATTTCATTTAGAAAAAACAGCGGTTAGGTGTGGTTTGTGGGCCGGTGGAATCATCTTCAAAAATGATGCCAATGAGAACGTAACCGTCAAAAGCCATGGTAACCGACTATTTGATGCTTGAATTGAAGCTCGTGATCTCGGCAATATTTAGTTTCAACAAGAGGACACCACTTCCCACACATCGTATCAATCAATGGATTTATTAAGGGCAGATAATTTTACGTTATAGGCAGGCCACCAAGATCGTGAGATTTCATCGAAAATTGAGTTCAAAGGATGGACGATCTGAGACGGAGCCGCGACCAACATTTGAAAGAGATAATCTTCAAAAATTAAATGCCAAGAATGTTCTTTCGAATGATAATAAACATACCCAAATAAGTTTGCTGAGCATCAATTGGTGCGACTGATTGCCGCATTAATAGGGTCCGAACGATAAAGGTGGTTAAACTAATTATACCCTAACAGGGTATATTAAGTTTGTCAAGAAGTTTATAACACCCAGAAGGAGGCGTCGGAGACACTATAAAGTATATATATAAATGATCAGTACGTTGAGCTGAGTCGATTTAGCCATTTCTAGTGCTAGTATTAAAAACTTTTGCATTTGACAAGATATATTCACGAAATTTGGTACAGATTACTTTCTAAGGCAACAATGTAATCTCCGAAGAAGTTGTTCAGATCGGCTTACTATAGCATATAGCTGCCATACAAACCGAACGATCGGAATCAAGGACTTGTATGGAAAACAATGCACCTGTGAAGGGTATATTAGCTTCGGTGCAGCCGAAGTTAACGCTATTTCTTGTTTTAGTTTTCTTTATTAATAAACAATTTTTACAGAATAACAACTATATTCAATAAAAAAATTATTAACATCTGAAAATAAAGATTAATTAAATACAATTATATAAAACGATAATACGTCTGAAAGAAAGATTAATTATATAAAAATCATAATAATATCTGAAAGAAAAGATTAATATTATCTGGAAAAATACAAAATATATTAAATACAAATAATAATAATATCTGAAAGAAATATTAATATTATATGATAATTTAAAAAATAAAACAAACAGTTTTTTAAATATTGTATTGGATTGTACAGGCCGCCTTAAACGCATAAAATACATATATATGTATGTATGTATTTATTTTTGCGTATTATATTGGACTGCGCAGTCCAATTTCAAACAACACACACTTATTTTCACATATGTACTTAATTATAATTTATATTTGCTGCTTAAATTAAAAAAATCACATAAAATCCATTCACTTACCTTCTTGTTGTACGAGCACGAATGACATGCATCTTTCAATCGTTTTTTATTACCCTTTTTTTGGGATTTTCTTTTGGCTCTATTGACAATTATGTTTTCTCATTCGTACTCATTCAAATAAATCAAGAAATGAAAAAAACTTTTTTTCATCGCATCTAGGTAAACAAAAAAATAACCCGAACATGTGCGTTGGTGTTAGTGCATAGAGAAAAAATGTTTAGTTGTATTGAAATATTTGAGGAAAGTGGTTAGCCGTGGTTGGCAGGGTTATTTATGCTGCTTTGATATGTGGTTGTTTTCAAGTATACCAGTGTTTCCCAAAGTGGGCGATAACGCCCCCTTGTGGGCGCTACAGGTATCAAGGGGGGCGGTAAGAGACCCAGAAAGAAAATGGGGGCGTTGTGTTGAGGCCTGGGGGGTTATTTGTAATTTTATTTAGCTAGGAGGCCTCTTAGACAACGACTACATGAGCTCTCGACTCTCAACAACAACTTGTGAACATCAAGCAAGATGACGACGGACTTCGAGCTTCGTACAATATCTCTTTGTTAATTGCTCAAAAAGGCAAACCACATAACATCGGAGAAGAGTTAATATTGCCAGCAATAAATGAAGTATTAACTACCGTGCTTCATAAACCGGCCGCAGATATTATCCGAAAAATTCCTTTGAGTAATAATTCTGTGCAAAGACGAATTACCAACTAATGAAGCATTGTTGTTGTCTTACGTGAGCTTTATTGAAGATGAGAAAATATGTGAAGAACTATTATTTGATAGAAATTTAGAGACAAAAGGCGAAACCATATTCAATATATTGACAAAGTTTTGCGATGAGAAATAAATTCCTTTGAAAAATATTATTTTAGTTGCTACGGATGGCGCTCCGGCTATGACAGGGTGCCATAAAGGCTTCATAGCGTACTCAAAAAATAAAATTCCAGATGTCCTTGGTGTACAATGCGTTATTCATAGACAACATTAAGTTGCTAGAAACTTAAGTGAAAAACTATTTCAATCACTGCGATATGTCATCAAAGCAGTCAATAAAATCCGCAACAGCTCTTTGAATGATAGATTATTTCATCAGCTTTGTATTACTAATGACGAGGATTTCAATCGTTTGTTGTTTCATACTGAAGTTCGTTGGCTATCAAGAGGCAATTGTCTGACTCGATTTTACAATCTGTTTGACTCTGTTATAGAGTTCTTGGAAGCTAAAGATACAGAATTTCAAGACAAGCTCATAACATCAAAGAATGATATAGTTTACATGACAGACCTGTATAAATTGTTCAACGACATGAATCTCCAACTGCAAGGCAATAAACTAAATTTAATTAAAACAAAAAACGTTTTTGCTGCTTTCGCAGCCAAACTGCTTCTACACAAAAAGAATCTGGGTAGACGTGAGTTTCACAATTTTCCAAATTTATCAGTATCATGCAGTAACGACGAATTGTTTGCCTACTGCCTACATTTGGAAAACCTCCACATTGACTTTACCCGAACGATACCAGGACATTTTGAACTTGGAAATACCAGACTGGGTGTTGGATCCATTTTCAAATGTCAACACAGCAATGTCACCTCAGCTGGAAGAAGAACTTATAGAATTGACAACAAACAAGGAAATAAAAATCAAGTTCAAAAAAGGTTACCAAAAATTTTGGCTACAAAAACCGATCTCGCAATTGTACCCTGGATTGTGGTCAATCGTTCAACGATTCTTGATAGCATTCCCATCGTCAGATTTGTGTGAACGTGGATTTAGTGCCGTGACAACACTGCTTACTAAAAAGAGAAATCGTTTGCTTGTTCCCGAACGTGGCGACTTGCGACTGTTCTTGAGTAAGTTGGAACCTGATATTAACAAACTTATTAAACAGCATCAGATTCATCCTTCACATTAGTTTTTATATATGGATCGATTATTTTAGTTTTATTTTTAATAAAATATTCTTTGTGTTAATACTATAAAGTTGTGTTTCAATAATCATTCTTATTGGCAGGTGGAGCCCGTAAGTGTTAACTTGAGACCTAAGCGCCGTTGTATGTTACCTACTGCGCTTAGGTTTCAAGTTGCTGGTTATAGTAAAAGTTTCGTTTAGAATTCTCCGTTAATATACATATATAGGTCACTATAATTAATTTGAAGTTATAGTGGTTTTTAAATAGGTGAAAAAATGGGGGCGCTAAAAAAATATTTATTCTCAAAGTGGGCGGTAGACAAAATAAGTTTGAGAACCACTGAAGTATACGATTCGATACATATGTTTGTGTGTGTGTTTAATGTTATCTCATCTGTAAATGTATGACTTGTGTCCCCATGCATTTTTATTATTATTGGATGCGTATTGCATGTAAATACTTGTGGCTGTTTATGTACATATGTGTGTATGTATGTTTCAAAATATATATTTATTTTTAATAATACTAAACAAGTAAGCATGTTCAATGATATTTGAACGCAAGATTACTCCTTTCTTCTTGGGTCTCTTGGCTGACGCGTTAGCCTCTTCAGCTGACCTCTGTCGCTCGGGTGCCACTGCCGGCTGTTCCAGCTTAAAATTATTAGAATTACTATCGCGTAATCAACGGTTTCTCGGAGCTCGATTGTATGCTCCTCGTTAGTTGACGGGTGCAGCTGTACTCTTCAACAGCACGTCGCTTCGCCGCACACCTTGCTTTCTTCGGGCCATCCACCTTAAAAATAGCGACACCTTTTCCATCTTCATCTCCTCTATGCATAGCAGCCATACTTTGTCTACCGTATTTGGTTCCGGCTGGTGGTGTTGTTGCCTTCCAAGACAGAGCTTTGCAAATGCTCTTTTAGGAAATACTTCCCTCTGGCTTTTTTTTGGTAGATTCGGTCTACTTCAATTCTTTTTTGTTTTTGCTAATTTAGTTCGAGTATAGGGGAATGTATGTCCTCTTGCTCATAGCACCCGCAACTGAAGTAAGGCCACCTTATTACGAAGGGCGGCACGGTATGCATGACACCTTACTGCAGCCATTTTTCGTACCGCCAACCATGATAAGACTCCCCATCTGAATACAGTGATAATGGGAAGCAGCGAACAACCAGTAAAGAAGTCAGTCTTTAGTTAAATTTCTCCCAACTGCAACAGAGGGGAACTGTTACCAGCCCGCCCTGACTTAGTCGGCACCCTTGTGGAGGGTTCATCGAGGAATTTTCGCCAACATTTTCTCCAATAAGCTGCTCATTCGTCAGAATCGCTGATATCGGACCACCAAAGCATATAGCTGCCATACAAAGATCAAAATCGGGAATTTTATACCCTGAGCAAGGTATATTAAGTTTGCCATGATGTTTGTCAGAGACCCTATAAAGCTGAACAAAAGACAAGCTTAATCAAATATTCCTTACCACTGGTGGGGGAAAATAAATGATAGTCAAGTCTTGTTCTGTAAGAACTATTTCATTCTACGAGAACTATTTTAGTCTGATTTTATTTAGAGTTTTCACGTATTTATATACAATTTTAAGAACTATCTTAACTATCTTAATATATGTGTATGTGTGCATGTTCATATGTATTGACGCATATTGTTTATTGCTGCTTGACGTGGGGTTGTCTTTAAGTGTACAATTTAATACATGTGTATGTGTGTTTGTTTAATGTTATCTCTTCTGTAAATTTATGACTTGTGTCCCATGCATTTTTATTATTATTAGATGTACATTGCATTTAAATCAGTGAAGCGCTTTACCTAGCCCGCGGGCGGCCGACTTTATAGCTCTTTCACAGATTCGCTCACACGTATTAGTCAAGCGCTCTCTATACAAAAAATGGAAAATTAATGTGCATTTGAAAATCACTTGATCAACGACTGTTGACTGCTACGCATGTAATTTGTATGTGCGCGCTGATTAACAATTTTACTGTGTTTAATATTGAGTGGGAAAACAAGTTTTTGTTTTCCGAAAACTTTTTCGGTAATGCTGAGTGTTTAGTTTGTAAACACATATCTAAACGAAATAGGAAGTACTATATTAAAAGGCATTATAGCGGAAACCATTCTATTTATGAATCGGTAACGGGCAGTTCTAGAGAATTATTTATATGCCAACTAAAAAAACCGTTTTATGAGCAATTCAGGGAATTGCGAGAACGGAGTTTTTTTTAAAGATATGTGTCAAAAGGTTTTTCAATGTTTCAGTACTATAGGTCAGGAAGTTTTCGCTGCTATCAGTTCAATACCTTTATCACGGACAACTAAAACTCGACGCACTGAAGTAATAGGCTGACATATTTATAATATGACTATGCGAAGGGTGTAAGAAAGCAAGTATTTTTCCATATGTATTAACGAGAGTACAGATATATCCGATGTGAACCGATTAATTATTTATGTAAAAACGGCAGATGAAAACTTCGATATAAAAGTGGACTTGCTTTCGGTTGTATCTATGCATGGCCATGTGACTGGTAATATTCTGTATAATGCTATATATTCAAATGTCCTTGCAGTCTTTGATATAACTAAATTAAGTAGCATATGTACTGATGGTGCTCAAGTCATGGTAGGTAGAAATGAAGGACTTTCTGGAACTCTAAGCAAGAACGGATACAATTTCCCTTTTTTTCACTGCATTATACATTAACAAGCCCTATTTGCAAAGTGTTTGAATACGACCAATGCAATGCAAGTTTCTGTAAAAATTATAAATAGGATTAGGGGAGGCCGAAATTCTTTACGGCATAGAAAATTCAAGAAGTTTTTAAAAGAAATCGATGCAGATTATGGTGACCTCTTACTGTTTACAGAGGTTCGTTGGTTAAGTCGCGGAAAAAGTTTAAAGCGAGTTTTTGATTTGCGCGGAAATTGTCTTATTTTTAGAAAACGATTCGTCAGCAGAGTCCCAAGAACTTCTTATATCTTTTAGAGATAAATATTTTATATTAGATCTAGCTTTTCTTGTGGACATAAGTGAACAAATTAATCAGTTGAATTTGACCTTACAAGGTCGCGATAAACAAATATTCGATTTAGTCTTAGCAATTGAAAAATTTCACCATAAATTAAGCTTGCTTATTAATAATTTTAAAGAAAACGACCTCACTGTTCTAAGAAGAACACGCTTTATTGTAGAAAAATATTCTAACCATGCAAGGCTGCAAGAATATCAACCAATCCTTCATATATTGCAGAGTATTGCATGTGGTTGTTTATGTACGTACATATGTACATATGTACGTTTGAAAATAGATATTTATTTTTAATTGTATTTCGGCTTTGCTGATAAGTGAGCATTTTCAATGATATTTGAACATATTGCCGAGGGAAAGAAATTAGTATTTAAAAAATTAGTTGACTGTATAACTTATTACAATAGCTAGAATATTTCTTACCTTATTTGTAAAGAATATATAAATGTCTAAATATAAGTACTATGTTAATATATTCCGCCTTTTTGAATCAATGAACCTGTTCAATTTTGAACAAAGCATATACGTATATACAAATGAACGTCATGACGATCTGAATCGATTTAACCATGCCCGTCAGTCCGTCTGTCCGTCTATATTTATGCGAAATCCCTCTGTTTTTGAGATATTGATTTGAAATTTTGCACCTTTCCCTTTTCAAAAAGCTGCTCATTTGTCGAAACGGCTAATATCGGACCACTATACTGAACGATCGAAATAAGGTAATGGAAAGTTTTTTTCATTTGACGAAATATTAGAATTATTGAATAAGACAATGGTGAAATACTCGAAGATATTGTTTATCTGAATCAAGTTCTATTTGAAAACTACTTCATTTGAATAGATATCTTTTGAAACTATTATCCAGATCAATTTTTAATTAAAAATACTATAATAAAAACGTAAAAACGAAACATCATTAGATCTATTTACTATAGTGCTTACTTAGATTATATGGTAAAAATTATAATGCAAAACACACATCAGAGAATTACTCTCAATTCACTTAAAATGAGATCGGTTTAACCGTTCGTATGAATATTAACTCGATTAGTATTAATAAGTAGACGACTTTCGACTATCCGGATACAGTAAATCGAATGTTATTATTCGAATAGTACCATATCCGGCTAACCGGATTGGTCGAATACCAAAAGCTCTAGTTCGTACATATCTATGTTTATACAACTATATATTGATAAATACACACATGTATGAAGGCATATAAGTTTCGTGCGCTTTCCACAAAACGATTGGTCATTATAGCTGAAAGCTTAGTACATCTTGAGAGAAAAAGTGGTAAACCTTTTTGAAGTTAAAACTACATAAACTACATGAAATACATAATTATATCAATTTATCAACAGTCACAAAAATCAAATTGGGCAAAATCTGTGCATAAAAAAGGCTTGTCTCACCATTTTTAAGTTGGGATAAATTATAACAAATTAGCAATTAAATCTTTTTAATTTGCTCTCATTTAAGTTTCGTACCTTATTTGAAACTTCTTCATATTGTTATATTTTGATTGTGCTGGTTGGTCAAGCGATGTGAAGGAAAATGTAATAAAAACTGAAATATTAAAAAAGAAATATCCTCCAGAATTCTTCTAGTTGACCACCGCGCTAACTTTGCTTGTTGTCTAGCCAGAGGAATTCAGCTTATGCCATGGGTCAAGATGTAAGGGCAAAACTAAGAAAGAAAGCACCGACCGAACGCTTACAAAACAAAAAAAGAAATATGTGCACACTAGCGGACCAAAAAAAAATTACAACTAAATAAAAATTTCATAGACTTTTGTAAAAATGAGGGCAGTCGGAGTACTGCCACTCCTACCCCTCGTAGATGTAAAATATTAAAAATTGTGTAATATGTAAACGTTTCAATTGTTTATAAAAATGAATTTATTTTATGCAAAAATGGAGAGTATAAAGTAAAAAAGTTGATGTTTTTAAATGTTTACGTTTATTAGTGAGTGCATTTCGGGCAAACACAACCGGATTTCCCGACAGCTACAAATTTGTCTAAGGAAGAACATTAATAACAGGCATGTGAGATAATTTTTTAAATGCATTACAATATAACCATACATCATTCCAAATCCTGTTCAATATCAACTTCTAACTCAAAAGAATATTCAGAGAGCATCGCTATATCGTCGTCCGAACTACAATTTTCATCATCATCTTCATGACGGGACGTAGAAGCCACGTCTAAATTGTCTGGAACAGCAGGCAACTCTAAAAGTTCAGTAACTTTATGTGGGATTCTTCGGATTAATTTATTTTTAGTACGATTATTTAAGCAGATACTTGATAACAAAGGGTCAGAAGAATCCATAGCTCTATTAAACACATCGACAATATTGTTACTTCGTGAATTTTTCCTCGCATGAGCAATACGATCTTTTTTGAAAAACTTATTCTTGCTTCTGATGCATTTTCGCCTAGGCAGCCAACTGGTACTAAAGACGCCTCCATTATTTGTGCCGAATGAACTAAAATCTTGTGGACTGTTGCCGACATTGGGTACCAATCGTACTTATTGAAATATAAATCGGCAGTATCTATACAGAAATCATTGAACTTTTTAAAATTAATGCGAAATTCGCACGAAATCGACACCAGTATTATATGAAAATGTCTCAATAGATCAATGTCAATATTAGTAATTGATGCAAATAGTTCTAAGTTAGCGATATTCTCGTCGTTTGTTGAGCCACATCCATTTGACTTAGGTTTGTTAATATGCAATCCCATTTTCTCCCAAAAATTTTTCTGAATTTCCTGTTTTCTTTGCTTAATGGTATTTTTTTCTTCCGGACTCCTTACTTCCAGAAATCGTATCCAAACATGTAATGGACTGACGCCGTACTTTAAAGTGCTTGGTTTTGGTTCAAAAACAGGAGATTTTAGATCTCTTATAGACATAAATTGTTTCGGACTTGCACCACAAATAGGACAAGATTGAGTAGAATTTGCTCCGGTTAATATGTTTAAAACCTTGCCATCTATCAATGTCATATTTAAATCATACCTAATGATAATTTCCGTACCATCCTCCAAGTCCCATTTTAACGGCGCTAAACTAGATATTTGCAGATCTAATTAGTTTTTTTCAGCTAAAATATGTTCTTTAGTTTCTTTAACGTACTCAACTTTAATTGGTCTGCAAAACCGTATGGATTGAGGGGTGCGGTTAAGCCAAATGATCCGATTCGAAAATGATATTAATTTAAGAGGTATAATTGAGGTTACAAAGAGGGACTGATCAAAGGACTCAGGCGTGTTTTCGTTAAACATCTGTTTGAACATACTCTGTCTTGTTGAACCATCGAAACCGTAGCTAAATATCAATGTAGCTTCATTTATATCTGAGAGTTGTTCAATAACTTCTTTTTGTAGCAATAAAATTCTTTTGGCAGTGTGGTCTACCAGTTTTTGTAAAGGAACTTCTACGTAAGTTTCACAATTCGTTATCTCCTCTGGCCGGCAGTGAAGCTTGCATTCAATTAACTTATGGTACGCAGGGTATATGTCACAATTACGAGCTTTGTTCAGTAATCGCATGTTTACATACTGTTGCTTGCTCAAGTTATTCTCTAATAAAAACACTAAAGCTTCTTCTGCAGATAACGCAATTAGACTTTTCGTTGTAGAAACAATAATTTTCTTAATTTTCGATGGCCTTGTCGGAGATTTAAGCGACTGTTTCAACACAAATCTTAAATCAGGTTCATTTGCAGATCGTGCTGCATTAGGGTCATTTTGTTACTCCGAAGTCACATCTGAGGCAAGTTTTCTCTTCAAACGATCACTCGCCTCACTATAAATAAGTTGTGGTCTTCCTCTTTTACATTTGCGACCAATTATGAAATTTGTCTCACCCTCTAGCCATTCATTATTATATTGCTTAAAACGAGTTAATGACCTTTGGTATTTGATCCATTTTCGATTTATGAATGAACGAAGATTCTCAATTCTCTTTTTAAACGCTTCCAATTCTTCTTCATTTATATTTTTATTTATTTCATGGATAATCCAATTCTCTGCTACATCTTTATTTTTCTTATTTTGTAGCCATACATTAAAAATGTCTTTATTTTTGAGGTTAATCGATTCTGAAAATATATGTACATTATTTCCATCATTCGCAAAAATTCGCAAAAATTTTAATAACCACATGAAAGTACACATTATCACCTTTAACCTGATATATTGTTTATACAAAAGGGACCAAAATGAAGTAACGCTCACATCCACAGAACACAAACACGATTGATAAATTTACACAACAAAACCACATATTTACACGTAATTAAAACTCGCTCACAACAATGATTAAAAAAATGCTAGCTATTCCATTTTATATAAAATACCTTGATAACTATTTTCCATTTTTAGAAAGAAAAAAAATGTTCACCCTTCAATATTAGAAACACTTGCGTTTTGAGTTATTATTTTTCATACGAATCACGAAAAACCATATGATTGAAATGTCATCTTTGAACGTACGGTAAATGAATAGGCTTGCCATATGTCCATATAATTTTTTTTTTTAAGATAAGAATAGTGGTATTAATTATATGTATTAATTTCCTTTTTTGAACGTTGCAAAAAAAAAATGGTTTTTTTCCAAAAAAAAGCGGTCCGCTGGCCCATAGTGCAATGGTTTCTATAGTAATAATTAGATAATTAAAACCCCCATTATACTTTTTGGTTTCGACCATATTCAGGAAAAAAAATATTTAGATTTGAATTTTAATCGAACAATTTATTGGAAAGAAATTTTATAATTAAATTTTAATTCGCAATGTAGATTATTATATCTATCGAAAAAAGATAATAGTGATGTGTTATAACAGGTGGCGCAAAAATTACCTTCCATTCCCCATCACTTTGGCCAGAACTTCCGGCGATAAAATCAAATCAGGCGATCTTGCTGACCAGTGCAAATCGCCAAAACGGGAGATTAGATTATCCAAAGAAAATTACAAAATTACGCTTTACAAATCTTTCAAACTATGTAAATACATATACTCGTAAATATGAATTAACACGAATTATTTATTAAACGGCTTGCGAAAAATCAATATGTTGCAAGATATCTTCATACATTTTGTAATGACTGTGAATAAGTTTGTACTCAGTATATTGGAAAGCACTGTGTTAATTAAAACAAAAATATCGGTTTTATGCTGAAAACAATTGGTTTTTTTTTTAATAAAATTTATTTGAATAAACAATTTTATATTTCATAAATTTATTTAATATGAATATCGACGGGTGAGGCCGCGACACTCAAATTCCGGGGGCGATTTGTCGGTGCTGGCGATCAAGTTGACGTGGAGCGTGGTTGACTTGTATGATTAAGGGAGAGTAGCGTGAGGTGTTATCGCGACGCAGGGTATAAGCGAAAGTAATCATAAACAGCGATGATCCAATCCTTTTGATAGATGACATCTGATGTGGTGAAATCCAATGTGTCCCCAGGTGTGGTGTATTGGTGGTGTGGTGTTGTGTCTAGCTAGGGTGCGCCAGTTTTTCCCGGGTAGAGTGGGTGGAGGCTTAACTCATTTAAACAGACTGTATGCCTGCGCTTAGTTGTACAAAGCTCAACACTTTCAATTTGAAATAACTACGTGTACGTAGGTTGCTATATATATTTCTGGCCTAAATAGGCTTATTTATCAACGAAAATGTTTTTTTTTTGTCGATTGCTGTGTTGTTTCAGTGTTTCGGGCTCATACGCATAGATCTATGATTCGTCCTGTGACGATCTTATAAACGTCTTTTGAAGCACCGCGATCGTATTTTTTCAGCATTTCTTTACACCAATCCACACGAGCCTTTTTTTGAGCGATTGTCAAATTGTGCGGGATCCAACGAGAACAAACCTTTTTTACGGCCATGTGTTCATGCAATATCGAATGTATGCTGGTGGGAGAAATGCATAGGCATGCCTCTATCTGAAGGTATGTTACATGACGGTCTTGCATTATCAGATCACGTACGGCATCGATGTTTTCTGGCACAACGGCTGCTTTTTGGATGACCTTCACGGAATTCGTCTTTGAGCGAGCGTCGGCCACGATTGAATTCGTTGTACCAGTTTTTCACAGTGCTATAGGATGGTGCTTCATAGCCATTCAAAGATTTTAGTTCATCGATGCACTCTTGTCGAGATAATCCACGTCGAAATTTGTGAAAAATGATCGCACGAAAATGTTCGAGTTAATTCCATTTTTGGCCGAGATGAATTTTTTAATTCCCTGTAAATAAAACAATTCACGATTAAATGACAAAACGTTCTGAGTTATGTTATGCTAAAAAATGTCAAACTTTCCAATGGAAATTTCAGATTGCAGATTAACACTTAGTGTTGCCCTAGGTCAGAATATATATAGCAGCCCTCGTACACAAAAAAATGTGTGTGTAAAATATATCAATAAAAACGCACCATTACTTTTATAGATCTTCAGCTATATATCTATAAATTTGAAAAAAAAATAATAATAGTACTAGATCTTCGTATATTGCCTTTTATATTTCGGTATCGAAAATAGCATTTTTGTTTTTCAGAATGTTTTTCATTAAGAGTTTTACATGTGTTTGAACCAATGTTCAATTTTGACACCATTTCCAAAACATGTGTTCTGAACGCATCGACTGCCTCTTCAGGTGTCGAAAAACGTTGACCTATTAGTTTATCGTTTACGTACGGATAAAAAGGAGTCATTTGGTCCAAAGTCTGGAGTATACGGTGGATGACTTATCGAATTGATGTTTTAAGTATTAAAAAATGAAGTTGTTTCAGTTGATGTGTGAGAGTTTGCATTGCAAACGCGTAAATTCCCGTTCTATCAGCTCTCACGATTCCTTTTTTCACCAATCGACAAATTTTGTAGCATTCAACGTGAACGTTTGTTTTTACAGTCATGCATGTGGATGGGTTTCCAAATCCCGAAATATAAAAGGCAACCTACGTAGTAGGCACTGAGAATTGAATTATTTTTTATGAAATTGATTTGAACACTGTTTAGTTATAATCGTGTTTTGGTTGTGCAATTTAAAAGTTGTGCAAAATGCTAAATAATCAAAAGAAATTAGTTCGTTACCAAAAAATTCGCATATTGGCTTTAAATGAAAAAAATTCATATTCTCGGCAAATAGCAGAGGAAGGGCGGGAGTTGCTTTGCGACCTCTACACTATGTTGATGGAATAATTAATGCATAAAAATATGCAAAAGTGGTTAAACATTTTTTAGTATGCGCAATAGAAGAGCATCTATTTGCGGATAGCCTAATTTTTCAGGATGACTCAGAGCCATGCCAACGTGTAAAATCACTAAGTTTTGATTGGATATGATTCTATTCAGCTCAATTTTTTATTTTTAGTTAGCAACGCTTATGGCACATAATGATTTGTGAAGTTGCCAAAGATAGGCCAACAAATAAGGATTTTAGAACTGGTTTGGAACGGTTCCTTTATAAGGAAATCTTATCGTCAATAATAAGGCCATTATTGAATCTAAAGAGATACGACCCGTTTTTTTTTTAAATTGTACACTTTTATTATTATTTTTAATTTATTTTCTATCCTAACAAATAACAAATTTACTCTATGAAGACAAAGAAATTAAAATTGTCCTAATATTCTAATTTTGTAAACAAATTGCTCATGTGGTGTTATTTCAATTATATTTGGTGGTTTTTTGATCGTAAGTTTATTGTGGAGACTGTACTCACAGTAACAGAACCGGAGCGAAACGCTTCCTTCGTTAGTGTATCGAAGAGCCTGTAATATATATACAAACTTCTTTATAAATTTAACGGATGAGTTTAACGGACAATTGTGGTATCGACCTGTCTCTTCTTTTATTTTCGTTCCATTTTTTCTGTATACATTTCTTCTTCTTAATTGGCGGAGACACCGCTTACGCGATTATAACCGAGTTAACAACAGCGCGCCAGTCGTTTCTTCTTTTCGCTACGTGGCGCCAATATTCCAAGCGAAGCCAGGTCCTTCTCCACTTGGTCCTTCCAACGGAGTGGAGGTCTTCCTCTTCCTCTGCTTCCCCCGGCGGGTACTGCGTCGAATAATTTCAGAGCTGGAGTGTGTTCGTCCATCCGGACAACATGACCTAGCCAGCGTAGCCGCTGTCTTTTAATTCGCTGAACTATGTCGATGTCGTCGTATATCTCGTACAGCTCATCGTTCCATCGAATGCGGTATTCGCCGTGGAAAACGCGCAAAGGACCATAAATCTTTCGCAGAACTTTTCTCTCGAAAACTCGCAACGTCGACTCATCCGTTGTTAACATCATCCAAGACTCTGCACCATATAGCAGGACGGGAATTATGAGTGACCTATAGAGTTTGGTTTTTGTTTGTCGAGAGAGGACTTTGCTTCTCAATTGCCTACTCAGTCCGAAGTAACACCTGTTGGCTAGAGTTATCGTGCGTTGGATTTCTTGGCTGATGTTGTTGGTGGTGTTTACGCTGGTTCCTAAGATAGACGAAATTATCTACGACTTCAAAGTTATGACTGTCAACAGTGACGTGAGTGCCAAGTTGCGAGTGCGACGACTGTTTGTTTGATGACAGGAGATATTTCGTTTTGCCCTCGTTCACTGCCAGACCCATTTGTTTTGCTTCCTTGTCCAGCTTGGAGAAAGCAGAACTAACGGCGCGGGTGTTGAGGCCGATGATATCAATATCATCAGCATACGCCAGCAGCTGTACACTCTTATAAAAGATGGTACCTTCTCTACTTAGTTCTGCAGCTCGAACTATTTTCTCCAGAAGCAGGTTGAAAAAGTCGCACGATAGGGAATCGCCTTGTCTGAAACCTCGTTTGGTATCGGAGGGCTGGGAGAGGTCCTTCTCGATTTTGACGGAGCTTTTGTTGTTGCTCAACGTCAGCTTACACAGCCGTATTAGTTTTGCGGGGATACCAAATTCAGACATCGCGGCATAGAGGCAGTTCCTTTTCGTGCTGTCGAAAGCAGCTTTGAAATCGACGAAGAGGTGGTGTGTGTCGATTCTCCTTTCACGGGTCTTTTCCAAGATTTCGCGCGTGGTGTCTCTGGTCAGTTGTTGACGTGGCAGGTCTGAAGCCACACTGATAAGGTCCAATCAGTTTGTTGACGGTGGGCTTTAATCTTTCACACAATACGCTCGATAGAACCTTATATGCGACGTTGAGGAGGCTAATCCCACGGTAGTTGGCGCAGATTGTGGGGTCTCCTTTTTTATGGATTGGGCATAGCACACTTAAATTCCAATCGTTGGGCATGCTTTTGTCCGACCATATTTTGCAAAGAAGCTGATGCATGCTCCTTATCAGTTCTTCGCCGCCGTGTTTGAACAGCTCGGCCGGTAATCCATCGGCCCCTGCCGCTTTGTTGTTCTTCAGGCGGGCAATTGCTATTCGAACTTCCTCATGGTCGGGTAATGGAACGTCTCTCCTGGCGTTGTGCATTCTCTGCCATTCAGCAGGCTGGAGAAGTGTTCCCTCCATTCAAGTATGCTCTGGGCATCGGTCACTCCATCACCTTTGGGGGTTCTACTGGTATGCATCCGGTCTTGAAACCTTCTGTAAGCCGCCGCATTTTTTCGTAGAATTTTCGAGCATTACCCCTGTCGGCCAGCTTATCAAGCTCTTCATACTCACGCATTTCGGCCTCTTTCTTTTTCTGTCTGCAGATGCGTCTCGCTTCCCTCTTCAATTCTCGATACCTATCCCATCCCGCACGTGTTGTGGTCGATCGTAACGTTGCGAGGTAGGCAGCCTGTTTTCTCTCCGCTGCGGCGCGGCACTCCTCGTCGTACCAGTTGTTCTTTTGCACTTTCCGAAAACCAAAGGTTGCGGATGCAGCTGTACGTAAGGAGTTTGAAATGCCGTCCCACAGTTCCCTTATACCGAGTTGTTGATGAGTGCTCTCAGAGAGCAGGAGTGCAAGCCGAGTAGAAAATCGTTCGGCAGTCTGTTGTGATTGCAGCTTTTCGACCTCGAACCTTCCTTGTGTTTGTTGGCGTGCGTTTTTTGCTGCACAGATGCGGGTGCGAATCTTGGCTGCAACAAGATAGTGGTCCGAGTCGATGTTAGGACCTCGGAGCGCACGCACATCTAAAACACTGGAGCCGTCTTCCGTCTATCACAACATGATCGATCTGGTTGGTAGTTTTTCGATCCGGAGACAGCCAGGTAGCTTGATGAAGTTTTTGTGCTGGAATCTAGTACTACAGATAACCATATTTCGGGCCCCGGCGAAGTCGATCAGCCTCAACCCATTTGGGGATGTTTCCTCGTGGAGGCTGAATTTACCGACCGTAGTGCCGAAGATACCTTCTTTGCCCACCCTGGCGTTAAAGTCGCCAAGCACGATTTTGACATCGTGGCGGGGGCAGCCTCATAAGCGCGCTCCAAGCGCTCATAAAGGCATCTTTGGTCACATCGTCCTTCTCTTCCGTCGGGCGTAGGCGCAAATCAGCGATATGTTGAAGAACGATTGTGGCTATTCATTCACCGGAGTGAATGATAGTACTCGGCGACGGAGTCTCTCTCCCACCACGAATCCAACACCAAACTTGCGCTCCTTTATATGGCCACTGTAGTAAATGTCACAAGGACCTATTCGTCTCTGTCCTTGTTCCGTCCATCGCATTTCTTGGACGGCGGTGATGTCAGCCTTTATTTTCGCGAGGACATCAACCAGCTGGGCAGCGGCACCTTCCCAATTAAGGGACCGGACATTCCGGGTGCATGCCCTCAATTCGTAGTCCTTATTTCGTTTGCCATGGTCGTCATCAAAAGGGGGGTCTCTCATCCGAGGCTGATTGCTAATTTTCATTGGTAGAATTTTTTTACGTGGCGGGTCCCAAACCCAGCGCACAACCCTGCGGAGGGGATGTTTCGCCTTCTCACTTTAGCTCGCCTTCAAACGGATGTTCTTAGACTACCCAGAGGATACTTGGTCAAAGACCGGAAGTAGTGAGCTGCTTGAGTCATATGTAAAAGAATCGTTTCTGGCCATTCCCAAGTGAATGGCGATCAGAGAACTTTCCTCACTTGCGTGAACTTCTATATATGACTCCATCTTCCACATTTCTGCATATATATAAAACTTATTTATTACATAAAAAGCGAAGTCATTGCGTTCATAGAGAGTATATGAGATGGGCGTAAAACCGAGGCTTTATTTATCCATATTACCATTGTGTGAATTTTGAGGTATCTCTCTTGGTTCGTAAGAGTAGAGTGAGTTTCCATTTGGAATGCGCACTTAACTATTACTGAAGCCCCTTCTCTACGTCAAAGGGACCAACTTAAAGGAGTTCAAATCCTTAATTCTTTTAAATTTTAAAAACAAAAATAATTAAATCACTACTTCTTGGAGGCCGTTCAATGTCGAAATTTATTTAAATGACTGAATATCTAAACTTTTCTTGCAATAATTTGGTTGCTGCTTGTGCTGTATGGCACATCGCCCTGTCTTGTTGGAACCAAGATCAACTTCTTCCATTTGCGGCCATAAAAAGTTGGTTATCATTGATCTATACCGCTCTCCATTGACAATAACGATGTCACCAGTTTCGAAAGCAGCACGGACCGATGATTCCAGCAGACCATAAGCTACACCAATTTATAAATTTCGGTGGATGTAGTGGTTGTTGGTGAATAACTCTTGGATTTTCTTCACACCAAAGTCGAGAGTTTTGTTTATTTACCGCACCACTCTGATGAAACTGAGCTTCATCAGAGAAGGTAAATTTTAAAATTTATTGAATCGCTACAATTCTTTAAAAACTTTAAAAATAGGCTCTTTCTGCGTTGATGCTGCTCTGGCGGCGCGATTTCCAAGCATTGAAGGCGTCACCGAAGGCATTCTCCGGAATAGCCTTGAGAGCCGAGGTGCTTGTGCTTGGTTCCCCTCTGTCGTCTCAAAACAATCGGAAGAATGCCTCCTTGTCTCGGGATCATACTCAAAGATCCATTACTCATCACCTGTGATCACGTTATTCAAAAATTGGGGGTCACTTTCACACATGTTCAAATTTTCTTGCCACATTTTCACTCAACGCAATTTCTGGTCGTCAGTGAGCACTTTTGGGATCATCTTCGCGACACCTTGCACATGTTCAAGTGCTCCGTCATAATGTTATGAACCACAAATATTGATAACTTGAACATCTGGGCAATTAAACGAATACTTATGCTGGTATTGTCACTGGCGAAGCGAATGCATTGGCGAGTCGAATGTTTTAGGCGAAAATTCGCCATGTTCATATTGTGACTGGCCAATGAACATTCGCCAGAGAACGTATAATATAGAGAAGGTTCAACTACGGACAAGCGTGTGAACTGTCAAGAGCTAACAAAATCCTATTAGTGGATTTCACCACTTTTGGCTCGGCAGGAGAAATTTTAACAGAAATGAGTGAACAGAGCTGAGAATTCAATGAAAATTATGCTCAGAAATATACACTGCTTTTACAGACGCATGTTGGCCTCTTGGCTTATATTTTTATACGTTTACATGCAATCATATCTGTTTAAATGAGTTAAGCACCCACCCACTCTACCAGGAAAAAACTGGCGCACCCTAATAAGACAGCTTAGTTCACCACAGCTGAGAACACGACAACACAACTCACCATGCCTATACACCAATAAACTTATCAAAAAGGATGGAAAACGAGAAAGCAGACATTCGCTTACACACTGCGCCGCGTCGACATTTTCTCATATTTTTACTCCTTCTACAAATCCGCCAGATCTCAACACTTTCATTATCTACAATTCGATCGGTACAAGCCGCGAATCAACAATCGCTTTATACTTGCGCTTCTACACTGCGCCGCGGATTTCCCACCATTTGCTTTGGTCATCATTGTTTCGCCTGCGCCGACTTACAGCGATTCAACGCTTTTACCAAAATACATATATTTTCGCAAAACATTATTCTGTAAACAAACGATAATTTTAAATAAATTGTACCTGTTAAATAAATAACTTTTTTCTCATTTTAATCACTCGCGCGAGTGGGTGGTATTGGCCAATAAATTGGGTCGGTAATTAACTATGGTCCTTCGAGCCTTACCGAAAGGCACCTTCGGATTTTTATAAAAAAAAAAAAACAGAAAACACTACATTAAAATACATAAGATTTAATTACATATATTAAAACCAATTGAGTGGACAAAAATAGTGCAGTAAATTAATAAGAAAACAAGAAAAATTGTGCAGTGACACACAAAAAAACCTATAAACATATATTCACGGTGTGTTACAAGAATGGTGGAGTGACAAAAAAACAAAACTAAATTCGGTAACAAAGTGCAGTGACATAAAGTGCAAAAACGAACAAAAACAAAAAATAAAACTAAAAACCTAAAAAATACAAACATATTTACAAAAAATAAATGGAAGTGCAAGAAAACAAAAACATAAAAACACTGTGCGCGAATTCCTGCTGTAAAACAAATATATTATATATACCAACAAATTAAACGGGCGCGAATTTTAAACAAAATAGAACAAATAATATCAACAAAAAAAAAAAAATAATAACACAGACAGCCGGGCGCGAAAGCCCAAACTAAAAGCATATAAATACAACAAACACTATTCGGGCGGGAACAAAACCAAACAAACACAACAGGTCCAACCAACTGAGAGAAGCGGAGGAGCAAAATTGGCGGGAAAAACATACATACATACGTATACCAAAGGCGCACTTTACATATAAAAGGAATACCAAGTGAGCCTATCAAGTATCATATATACACATATGCATATATACAAATACCAAATTTAGATGCCTAGGTACGCTTACCTTAGTGTATTCAAATATGTACACATATTAACAAAAAAAATTCAAATACTTCCCATATTTTCCGGCATACCTCTTAAATGTTTAATAAAACAAAAAGCAGGATTCTATAAACTAAATAAGCAAAAGCACACATGTACAATAATCAAAATTGTAACATTTTAAATAAAACAAAAAAAGAAAAATACAAAAGCAAACATACATATATTCAAACATATTTCTCCATACCTCTTTTAATTTTATATATTTGTACATATAAAAATATACATAAGTGCATAATCTATATGGACTTTATACATACATAAGTACAAAACAAATCGCAGTTAAACAAAAATTGTGCACGCACAATATACAATATATTCACATATTCTAAGCCCACATTGGCAATTATCCGTCAATACCTCTTGTTCGTTGACAAACAAAAACAAGCATACAAAAGCGAATTGATCTCTCTAACGAGCTCTCAATTGCTTAAGAACTAAAACAATCCAAACAGAATTACAAAAAACATTACAGCATATTCTTTGTACATATACATTAGCACATACTTATGAACAAAGCACATTGATCTCTTCAACGAGCTCTCAATTGCACAAAAATACATACATACAAGTCCAAGTATTAGGGTGTGCCTAAATACTAACAAAAGGACGGAAAAAGTTTTAATAAATTAAAAGTGCTGATTTGACAAAAATAAATCGTCTAAATAATAAATAAATAAAATCAAAGACATTTTTAAACTTAAAACTAAAATATAAAATATATAAATATATATTATTATTTGCAAATAAATAGAAACGGTAATAATAACACGATATAACATACTCGTTTTTACCAACCTAAGTCAAAACACTATTTACCTAAAAGAGTATTCGGTTTTAAGCAATAAAAAAAAAAACAAAATGGCTAATAACGAAAAAACTCAAAATACAACTGTAGGAGCTAAACGCTCAAAACAGGCTTTTAAATTTATTTCAGAAAGTGACAGTTTTACAAGATACTGCACTAGATTTGCCTCCTCGCCGATTCATGAAAACTCTGAATCTTTATTAGAAGTAAAAGGCCAAAATCTTAAAAATTTTTGGACTCGCTTCCAAACGGCTCATGACGCCATTGTAGATTCTGACGATTCAGATCTACCACAAAATTTTAAATTATCAGCTACCACAAATGCCCCACCTCGAGGTGCCCGCATGTGACACGGAAACAGGAGGTTATGAAGAATGGCCGTCCTTCCGGGACATGTTTACAGCCGTTTACATCAACCATCCACAACTATCAAAAGCACAAAAATTGTATCACCTCCGATACAAGACAAAAGGTCAAGCAGGCGTCATAGTAAAACAGTTCGCTCTTAATGACGATAATTTAAGTTTGGCTTGGGAAGCTCTAAAAGCTAGATATGAAAACGACAGAATACTGGTCGACAAGCAAGTAACGACACTAATGAACTTGCCAAAAATTAAGAAAGAAACAAGTGTAGAATTCATCAAACTAGAATCCACTGTTTCGAATTGTTTGTCGATTTTATCGACACTAAATATTCCCACAGACAGCTGGGACCCAATTCTGGTAAACATTTGCACCGCCGCATTACCAGGAGCAATCGCTCTCATCACGAAAAAAGTGCCCAACGTGGCAACAAATGAAAGATTTTCTCACCACCCAATATGAAATTGCGGAAAGGTTAGAAGAAAAAATAATCAAAACTAAGATCATTAAACACGACCAAAATAGAAGCTTCAATAGACCCCAAGCTAGAAGCAACAAAAATTTAAACAAAAGCTTTCACAAAACGCACTCGTTCATATCCGAACAGAAAAAACACACGTCATGCGAACTATGCACAAGAGGGCATAAGCTTAAAACTTGCGATAAGTTTAAAAAATTAAATATTAACGAAAGGAACAACTTTGTCAGATCAAAAAAACTCTGTACAAACTGTTTGTCCCATACACACAATCTTAAAAATTGCAAAAGCAAATATAATTGCTTCTATTGTCACAAAAGACACAATTCAATGCTTCATTACAGCATATATCAGATCTCACTCCAAAGAAGCGCTTTTACAAAAAGAACCACAGGTTACATTGCAAAAGCAAATCACCAAACCCAAAATTCGAAAAATTGCCAAGAGACACCATGTTGCTCAAAGCCACAAAAAGTTCAAACGCTGCACAGCGAAACACAAAGTGGACTAGTTACAGAACCAGTTACCACCATACCAACTCAAGTTGAGAACAAAGACCTTAATTCACAATTAAGTAAATCGCAAAAGTTAAAGAAACTTCCATTAACAAACAAAACTTTAAAAGATCAGTATTGTGAGCACTTCTCTAAAGCCACAGCTACTCGGTCAAATAATGGCCGGTACGTCGTACGACTACCACTAGAGCCACAATTTTCCAACACTCCACAAATTGGTATAAAAAGAAAGTTAGAATTACCTCTGACAGTCCCCATATTAAAAGGACATACTACTTTTCGGCCCCGCAGGATGGCTTTCGCCAATAATGGAAAAAAAAACAATTCCGAACAGATCCTAGAGCGGTGGCGGGCTACTAAATGCCAAATTAGCGCATACATAAAAACATAAAATGCTGCATCAAAAGTCGAAAAATCGACATTTTTTTGTAAATTTTCAATTTTCAGAATAAATAAAATCTTAAACAAAATTAAGGTTCAACGAGCACCATATACCCAATGCGATGGTGTGACGCACCTAGACTTACAAAAAGCAAAGGCCGTTCTTATCATTCTTACGTTAGCGCTTCTCATAAGGGTAGTCGGTGGGAATCGGCTGAATAACTTGAACATCCCACCTAAAAAAATTATAATTCTAAATGAAGCCGTTCGCATTTACCGGCCACTCTCTCGCAAGACCCTTCTAATTCCACAGCTCAAACCTCAAAGCTAAGGAGCACGCCCTCTGGCCATATCTGAGTCAGACGTGGCGTCGCTATATTTCACAATAATAAAGAAATGCAAGCTATTGGCGATAAACCGTTGTAAGGAAAATTCATATAAAGATTTTAAATAAAACCACAAATAATAAATCGATCAAGGAAACAACCGCAAATATAATAACTAGTAGTTAAAAACGCATAAATACTCAAAAATATATTTTCTTATTGTATGCATATAAAAACTAATATGGTACATACCATACCAAATACTATGTTTAAAAGCAACATATATAGCATGTGTTCTGCGCACTCGGCTACTCTAAAAGCAGTACGCCGGAATACATGCAACAGCATAAAAGCGTAATACTAGGCAAAATATTCGCCTAGGGGGCCCAGGATGTTTAAATGAGTTAAGCATCCACCCACTCTACCAGGGAAAAACTGGCGCACCCTAATAAGACAGCTTAGTTCACCACAGCTGAGAACACGACAACACAACTCACCATGCCTATACACCAATAAACTTATCAAAAAGGATGGAAAACGAGAAAGCAGACATTCGCTTACACACTGCGCCGCGTCGACATTTTCTCATATTTTTACTCCTTCTACAAATCCGCCAGATCTCAACACTTTCATTATCTACAATTCGATCGGTACAAGCCGCGAATCAACAATCGCTTTATACTTGCGCTTCTACACTGCGCCGCGGATTTCCCACCATTTGTTTTGGCCATCATTGTTTCGCCTGCGCCGACTTACAGCGATTCAACGCTTTTACCAAAATACATATATTTTCACAAAACATTATTCTGTAAACAAACGATAATTTTAAATAAATTGTACCTGTTAAATAAATAACTTTTTTCTCATTTTAATCACTCGCGCGAGTGGGTGGTATTGGCCAATAAATTGGGTCGGTAATTAACTAATATCAATTGATATGAATATAATTTTGCGAATTTTTGTGAATTCATGCAAAATTGATAACATTATTATAAAATTATGCAATTTCCACAACAATATTTGTAGTTAACGTGCAAACTAAAGCTACCTTTTCAAATATTTCTTATCTTTGATAATATTATATAATTTCGTATGCATGTACTTATATGTATGTATGTATGTATATGCTATTTATACATATATATGAAATATTACCGTAATATCCTAAAATCATAATATATTACAATAATAATATATGTATGTAAATCACACCTCTTATCATTTCAAACTTTCATACGCATCTATCCTGCAGATATGTATGCAAGTACAAATCAATTTCAAATCAAAAAATTATCATTTATCAGAAATATAAAAAGGTGCGCGCTGCCTATATTTACGTACACACATATGTATGTATGTATGTGCGTATGGCCCGATGAAGGGGGTGTCCCCGATGAAGGGGGTGTCCAAAAAGGGTGCTGGTGTTTGAACCAGTACTGGGGACTGCGTTTTCTTGGGCCGACCAGCGGTCGTAGTATCGAGTTTTTTAAGCCCACGGATCAATTCGGTGCAGGGCCACATCGGTTGACTCAGGACCGTTACGGGGACATCGTTCCGTCCGGCGGCCAATAGAGTAACCTGTTCTAGTCAATTGGCTGGGGGTGTGGGCTGTACCATTGCGATAGCGCTTTAATTGACCGCTTGGGTGGTCGGTGCTACTGATCCGGTCGGCACTGAAGGCGAGTCCTCCGGCGCGTACAAACGGACGCACACAAACTTTGGGCGCTCTAGCTAAGCTCTAAGCTACCGGGGGGGTCGGCAGGTCGCGGATAGCCGAACGGCCTGTAGTAGCAGGTTAGTTGCGAAATAAGTCAAAATGAATAAGCAAACCCCGACGAGGAGCGGCAGGAGTGAAGGATGCGGCACAAAAGCTAGCAGATCCGCTGAAGCTCCTGTGACTGTGGCGAATCGACACCGCCACACAGAAATATGTGTCCCCTCATCATGTTTGGACATGATGACGAAAATCAAATCCAGGCGCGACGGACCCATAATGGGCGGCTTCCTGGTCAGCGTCTGTTCACCATGTTAGGTGCGGCTGATATTACAACTTGACCGGTACACAGCGCGGCGCACTGGGAGTCCTTGGTTATCCTGCCAGCGATGTCTTCCGCTGGTAGGATGGAAAAGGTGATGTGAGCCTGCTCTGCCGAGGTGTCAGCTGCGTGGTGTATCAGTAAACAGCCACTTCGGTCCCTGGTCAGGGAGTGTGCATTGGGCGCAGGGGTAGTAGCCTGCGTTGCCCCGGGCGAGCGCCGGTCCGTCCGTGTTTTCCGGGACTGGTAAAGCGAAGGACAGGCCTCAGGGAACTGGGGTAGGAGCATGGTTTTCCGAGGGTACACCCGTTCCTGTCTATTTCGGCCCGCCCCCCTACACACGATGCGCTGTAAAAAACAAACGAATGGAGATTTTTTAAACAAAGAAAACAAAAACAAAAGCAGTGGTGTTCAAGACTGCTTGATGAGCTACGGCACTCAAAGCCCTGTCAGTAACACACCAGAAGCGGAACAATCCAGGAGAACGCCGAGTAGTTTTTGCGTCGGAGCTGATCCCTTTAGACGCGCACCAAGATTGATGCGATCACCGAAACAGGGGCTCACCGTGGAAAGGCCTGAAAGAGCGAGACAGCACGCTTCGAGCGGAACCAACGCAACCAGAAGGTGACATTATGGCTGAATTGGGAGATATGATCAAGAGGCTAACGGAAGCAATGAAACTGCCTCAGCGATCGATCAACAATCAGATCCGGGATCTGCTAACTTCTGTCACAAAGCTCCATGAACGCGCCCAAAGCGAGTATAACAAAATTAAAGCTACCAGGCGAAATGTTCTTTTGAGGCACACAGGAGTGGACTCAACTCCAAAAAGGCCCCGTGAGGACGAGCTGCAGACGCGAAAGACCCCGCCAAAAAAGAAAGCCAGTCAAGAGGAAGTCCAAAAGAGGACCACTGCGTGGAAGAGGAATGAAGGAAACATTCCGAAGGCAGAGGAACAGGGAAATGAATGGACACAGGTGAAACCAAAAAAAAACACAAAACAAGAATAAGAAGACGGTTTCTGCTCCACGTCCGAGGCCCGATGCAATTATCATTACCCGCAATGGTAACATGTCGTACAGCGATATGCTTAGAGCCGTGAAAAAGGAAGATGCTCTGAAAGAACTTGGAGAAAACGTCTCGAGGATCCGGAAGACGGCTAAAGGCGAAATACTTCTAGAAATGAAGAAGGCCCAGATGAACACAGGAGCATACGAAAAGGAGATATGCAAGGTTTTGGGCGACCAAGCACAAATAAGAGCCCTAACCCACGAAGTATCAGTGGAGATCCGAGACTTGGACGAAATAACCACTAAAGAAGACATAGCGGTGGCAATCCGATCACAAATCAAAGAGCTAAATTCCTTTGACGAAAAAGCGATCAAAACCATGAGACAGGCGTACGCGGGCACGCAAACGGCAGTCATCAGCCTTCCCGCAGCGGACTCAAAACGGCTGCTTGACGCCCATAAGATCAAGATTGGATGGACGGTATGCAGAATTAGGGAAAAGCCGAACCTCAGAAAGTGTTTCAGGTGTCTGGAATATGGCCATCTGGCGAGGGCATGCACGAGCGAGGATGATCGAAGCAAATGCTGTGCTAAGTGTGATGAAAAGGGGCATTTCGCAAAGGAATGTGATAAAAGCCCGTCGTGTGCAGCATGCAAAAGCAGTGGGAAAAAGGAGACAGGTCACCATTAATCTAAATCATTGTGAAGCTGCTCAAGATCTACTGAAGCAAACAATCTTTGAGGAAAAGGTAGAGGTGGCGATAGTGTGTGAGCAGTACAAAAATATAAACGCTGCCACACGGATCTCCGACAAGGAAAACAAAGCTGCCATATGGGCCTGTGGGGGCAACGCCTTCCAAGATAAGCCGCTCGTCGGCAGATCTTACTATACGCGAGCGAAAATAGGTGGCATTTATTTTTACAGCTGCTATATCCCTCCGAGTGTGCTGCTGGGAGATTACGAAAGAATTCTTGACGAACTTGTCCGAGACGTCCTCACTACTACACCAAACGTGATAGCAGGCGATTTTAACGCATGGGCAATTGAATGGGGTAGTAGCTACACAAACAGGCGGGGTAATGCTCTACTCAAAGCGTTTTCTATGTTAGACGCAGTGCTACTCAATGCCGGTGATAGAAATACTTTTGAAAAGAATGGACGCGGATCGGTAATAGATATTACTTTCGCCAGCAGCACGCTAGTACGATCAGCAAATTGGAAAGTGTGCGACTTTTACACACATAGCGATCACCTGGCCATCATGCTGGAAATCCGCAAGCAATCACAAATCCGATCCAGCGTTAAAAAATTGCAGAAAAAAGGGTGGAAGGTTGAAACGCTAGATGAAGAAATTTTCAAACTAATGTTGGATGGGAACTTAGATGATGCGATCAGTGTAGACCGACAGGCTGAAAAACTAGTGAAGCACATAAGTAAAGCCTGTGATGCTGCTATGGGTAGAAAAAAGCACAACATAACCCAAAGGCCCGCATACTGGTGGAACGAGGAAATCAGCACACTAAGAAGCGAGTGCCATAAAGACGCCTATGCCAAAGAAGCCAAAGTACGCCACACCATGCAAGACTGCGAGAAACTTTCAAAAAAAAACGCAAGGAACTCAAGAAAGCCATTAAAAGAAGTAAGTCCTCAAGTTTTAAAGAACTATGTGAAAAGGTGGACGAGAATCCGTGGGGTGACGCGTACAAAATTGTGATTGGGAAAATCAGAGGGGGTAAAAGTCAAGCTCCAACATGTCCGGCAGGCATGGCTAAAATATAAAAAATACGTCAGTAGCCACATTAATATTGAGTACAAAATAAATACAGAAAGTGATATTGACGAAAGTATAAGAGAAGTTAATGATATAATAACCAGCGCAGCTGTCTTAGCAACACCAAACAAAAGATATACTCGTAATCCGCTTGGCTTCAGAAAAATCTCTAATAGAGAAATAGAAATGCTTGTAAATGAAAAAAGGCGTGCAAGACGTGAATGGCAGATAAATCGCTCCCCCTCCACTCAGCTTCAATTGAAAGCTGCGGTACGTAAATTAAAAAAAGCGCTCAAACGTGAGGAAGAATTGAACACCGAAATGTATATAAAGAAGCTGTGTCCAAATTCAAACAAGCAAAATTCCCTTTGGAAAGCCCAAAAGTCCATGAAGCCACCAACTGACTCCAACATGCCAATACGAGACTTGGGTGGAAATTGGGCTCGAAGTGACGAGGAAAAGGCTAATTGTTTTGCAAATCACCAGAAAAGGTATTTCAACCCAATTTGCCAAAGAATAACTTTAAGCTGTCAATCTTACCCAACACAGCTAAAGAGTCGATAGAGTCTCTTAAGACCTCACCTTCTGAAATTATTTGTATCATCAAAGAACTTAATTCAAAAAAGGCGCCGGGATATGATAATATTTCCCCAAAAATGCTAATTGAGTTACCAATTATTGCTGTAGAGGTGCTCTCTTTGCTCTTCAATGCAATTCTTAGTTTCGGATACTATCCAATTTCATGGAAAAAGTCGCAGATTATCTTGATAGATAAACCTGGGAAAGACTTAACACAGCCGTCTTCATACAGACCAATCAGTCTTCTACCCTGTCTTTCAAAAGTATTTGAAAAAGTATTACTATCAAAGATAACTCCTTTCCTCCATGAAAATAATACAATACCCATGCATCAATTCGGTTTTCGTGCGAAACATGGCACAATAGAGCAAGTAAATAGAATTACTAACGAGATAAGGAAAGCATTTGAGCACAGGGAGTACTGTTCAGCAATATTTTTAGATGTAGCTCAGGCGTTTGATAAGGTGTGGCACGAAGGTCTTTTATACAAGATTAAAAAAATTCTACCTTTAGAACTGTATAAAACATTGGAGTCTTATTTAAAAAATAGACGATTTGTGGTAAAAGTGGGAGATTTCATATCTGATGAACGACAGATAAGGGCTGGTGTACCCCAGGGCAGTGTGTTAGGCCCAACACTATACATCATATATACAGCAGATCTTCCAACAGCTAATAATGTATTAACTTCAACTTTTGCGGATGACACAGCTATAGTGAGCCGTAACAAATGCCACATTTTAGCATCACGAATATTAGCGAAGAATTTAAGTTCTGTCGAAGAGTGGCTAGCGAACTGGCGTATAAACGTGAATGAACAGAAGTGTAAGCATATTACATTTTCGCTAAGACCAAAGATGTGCCCGGCAGTAAAAATAAACAATATATTAGTACCCCAAGCGAACGAAGTAACATATCTTGGTATTCACCTAGATAGAAGGCTCACGTGGAGAAAACACATCTCTAGTAAAATAACATGTATGAAGATTAGAGCTGCAAATTTAAATTGGCTTTTAAATAAAAACTCAAAACTTAGCCTAGACAACAAAGTGCTTTTGTATAATGCGGTCATAAAGCCGATTTGGATGTATGGCATTCAACTGTGGGGTACGACCTGTGCAACCAATATTGATATATTACAAAGGTTTCAATCAAAAATGCTTAGAACAATCACGTGTTCACCATGGTACATGCGTAACGAAAATATCAATAAAGACCTTGGTATCCCTATGGTAAAGAAAGAAGTAGAAGACAGCAGATTTAAATATATATCTAAACTCCGAGATCACCCAAACCCTCTGGCTAATGCTTTGGTACATTCCTGCGATCAAACACGACTTAAAAGAAGAGATATGCCAGCGTACTAAGGAGCAACGTATCACCAAAACAGCTCAATCACTTGCTTGAGCCTGTCTAGTTTTTAATTAGATTTAAGATTTTATAACTTATTGTTAGGCTTTAAGAAAAAGCAGATTCAATAAATAAAAATAAAATTTTGAAAAAAAAAAACATGTCCGACCCTCCTAGAAAAGGCGGTGAAAACGCTTTTCCCAACGCAAGAACCCCAATCGAGTAGAACAGTACCAACCGTGATTTAATCTCCAATTGTCGACGAGAAGGAGGTAATGGATGTGGCGGAGAGATTTGGCAACTCAAAGGCACCAGGACTTGACGGCATCCCGAACAAGGTACTGAAAATTGCAATCAACCATTGCAAGAGGGCCTTCGCCGAACTCTACTCACGATGCCTAAAAGAAGGAGTTTTCCCAAAAATTTGGAAAAAACAGCGGTTGGTTCTTCTTCAGAAGCCAAACAAACCAGCGGGAGAGCCGAGTGCGTATCGCCCACTCTGCATGATCGACACGATGGCCAAAATACTGGAAAGACTGATTTGCACACGTCTAGAACGTCACCTAGAGGAAGAGTCTCCGGGTTTATCTGAAAACCAATTTGGATTCAGAAGACATCGGTCCACTCTGGAGGCAGTTGGAAAAGTGACGGACATTGCTGCCAAGGCCATAGAGGGCACCAGATGGATGCATGGAGATAAAAAATACTGCGCTGTGGTCACGCTTGACGTGAAGAACGCTTTCAACTCTGCATCCTGGCCACATATACTGAGGGCATTAGAGGCAAGGAACACACCGGGGTATCTTCTGAGGACAATTAGCAGCTATCTGTCTGACAGACTACTGCTGTATGATACCGATACAGGTCCAAAAACCTACATGGTGACAGGTGGAGTACCACAAGGCTCCGTACTAGGCCCACTATTATGGAATGTGCTGTATGACGGGGTGTTACGATTACCGCTGCCAAAAGAAGCACAGATAATTGGCTATGCGGACGACATTGCCGTAACGATCGTTGCTAAAGAGCTGTTCCAGATACAAAACATATGCAATGAGACCGTGTCGAAAATCAAAGAATGGCTTACGAGTACTAAGCTTCAGCTGGCAGGAGAAAAAACAGAGGCAGTGCTCATCACGAGCAGGAAAAGGCTAGAAACAGTCACACTGAACATTGATGGATTTAACGTTGTAACGCAAAATTCACTGAGGTACCTTGGCGTTATGATCGATACGAGGCTCAATTTCAAGGCGCATATTGAAAAGGCGTTTGGAAAGGCGGCTAAAGTGACTGCGGTCCTTTCGAGAATTATGGCAAACATTGGTGGCCCAAGTCAAAGGAGGAGAGCTTTGCTGGCTAAAGTTAGCCAATCAATGCTTATGTACGCAGCTCCGATATGGGGGACAGCCCTTCGTCAAAAAACCTGTGTCAATATGGCCAAATCTGTGTCCAGGCTATGCGCCCTTAGAGTTGCCTGTGCGTTTATAACGGTGTCGCACGAGGCGAGCGCTATCATATCTGGCCTTATGCCACCGGATATAATGGCCTCCCTCTGAGTTAAGTAGAGTCTACTGTAAAACAAAAGCCATGAATAGGCGCCTAACGGCTGACGAGCGCAAAAAGGAGAGGAAGACAAGTCTCGAGGAGTGGCAAAAGCAATGGGACGCGGCAGACAAAGAAAGATGGACATACAGGCTTATTAAGAATGTGCCGGCCTGGATTGACAGACAACACGGGGAGACAGATTTCTACTTAACGCAGTTCTTATCGGGCCATGGCTGTTTCAGGGAATACCTGCACAGATTTGGCCATGATGACGAAACACACTGTTCGTTCTGTGGAAATGCCGCAGAAAACGCAGAGCACATCTTTTTCTTCTGCACGAGGTTTGCAGTGGAGAGAGAGACCATAGAAAACTTAACAAATGAAAGGATGACGCCCGACAGCATAGTTAGTCACATGCTGCGATCACAACTGGTGTGGGTTAAAATGAAAGAGTGGACTGCAATAGCGCTCCAAGAACTCAGAATAAAAGAAAGGCAGCGCAGAAGCATAAGACCACATGAATAACCCTGGAGGTAGGTATTGAAGAGGCAGTTATCGCCCAGCTTGGTCCTGCGAAGTAGTGCTTAACGGCGGTCCCGCAGGTCCGAATACAAGCTACAGCAGCCGGAGTTAAGGGTTTAGTACGTAGGCATACTGTTTCGCAAGTCCAACATAGTGTTTTAACACTGTCTGGTCCCGAAAGAGGTGTACTCTAGCGAACAATATGAATCGTGCATGCTACCAGTCTCACCTTGGCAGTATCTTTAGAAGATTCCCCCTCCAAAAAAAAAAAAAAAAAAAAAAAAAAAAAAAAAAAAAAAAATGTGCGTATGGCATTCTCACACAAATAATATATGCGTACGCATGTAAATCAAAAAATACAAACATTCGTCTCAAAAATCATCATACATACTTACAATATGAGTACACATGTAAATATGTGCGTATGACATTCCCACACAAACAATGCATACACAACATACATACTCACATGCGTTCACATGTGGATAATATGTCACCCGCAAAAATTACAAATATTGTTTTACAAAACCAACAATCGTTTGAAAAAGCATCAGAAACCAATATGGCAGCCAAATTGCCGACGTCAATATTTATAGTAAATTACCCAACAACAAAATTTTCATTCATGAACGCAAACGTACTTTCAAAAAGCATATTCGATTCATTCATAAAAGCAGACGCCATTACATCTCCCCGAGCATGCCTTGCCTACAAGCGTCTTTTCGCGACGATTTCAAAAGCTAAAAATCATAAATTGAATATATTTCTGAAATGTATGAGAAGGAAAAAGTGTCAACCCCGCAAATAAAAGTATTAAAAAATATTAAAATAAAATAGACAACGTAGTTTATTTGTCGATTTTCAATTCAAGAAATGTTTCAAAGAAAATATTCAATATTCCTCTGATTCATGTGAACAGTCAATCCCGGCTAAGTAGTACTCCCCTTAAATGAAAATCAAATCCGTCCCTCATCACTCTTAACAGCCTATATTATATCTTGCTGCATCTCACGGTTTGTTTTTTGAAATACATGGAAGTTATGGTTTTAAGTACCACTTGCTTAAGTATCCGCACTCGGTTATGTGCCACATTACATTTTTATTTTTAACAAACCACAAAAATTCGGTATCATTGATTGCGGCACATAACCGGGATTGACTGCATTTGTCAAGGAATGTGAAAAATATTTTGTAATTCTGAAATATTTTTACGCAGCTGCGTCGTTATGTATGCAAGCTCACACAAACATACATATTTACGCTGGTTTGTAGGCGAAGCTGTACAGCGGCAAGGAAAGCGGTGACAATCGTTTGATTTTTTTTGGTACAGCTCGGATTTTCTACCAACAACACATTGACTTTTTGACAAAACGTGAAGTTCGGCCATTGGTTGTCCGTGACAACGGAGTTTTTGTATGAAACAATGGGTGTATATATTTACACATACAGTTGTGTGTAGACAAATTTACAAACATTATGCGAATGATTCTTTCAAATTTGTTTACATGAACACAAAATTACATACGTATGTGAATATGTGAACTTTATGCGTACGGTTTTTAAAATCTGTTTACATATACACATGATTATATGCATATGACTTTTAAGATTTTATCAAAACGGGATTTTATCAAAAAAATATGTTATCATTACGGGTATGGTTTTTAAAAATCTGTTTAGTATGTATGTATGGAAATTACTAAATAATAGTTTTATACAAACTCCAGTGGTACACCAGCCCGATTCGCCAAAAATAGTAAAAACACTTTTAATTGTAGTTTTGGTTAATAATTTTATTTTTCACAACCGCACGCTTTCGTTGTCTTTTAGTAAGTAAAATAGGGCACGCATGTGCATACAAAAAGAAGCAAAAACGTTCTTATGTAGAGAGGGAGAGAACAAAGAGAAGAGAGAGCTTTGCCTCTCCCTGAGATCTTCATTGTTCATCCCCCTTCCACACACACATACAATGTGTATGTGTACAAGTGTGACTTTTGGTATTTTCAACACGCCACCTCAAAAGTTACACTTTTACAAAATTAAGGAAAAACAAAAGATAATTTTAAAACGAGTGTGTGCATATTTAAGTGGTTGTATTATTTTTCTTCTCTGGGGACTCTTTCTTTTTTTGATCCAACATTTGCTGCAAAGAATTGGGGAAACCCAGTAAAACCCAATCAGATCAATAAAAAAAAACATAAATTAACAAGATTCGTTTGTATAAACAGCAATGGTTAGACTAGAAATTATTTTAGTTTGATTATTGTTAAATATATATATATATGCCAAGAGATCCAGTTTGTCTTGGTTATCAAGGTTCAGGCTGAAGGTCCAATTAGTCCCAGTTGGTCTCGCAGTGCAGTGAATCTAGCTGTTGGTAGTGACTTCGTTAAAATATCAGCCAATTGGAAATCTGTGGAAATATACTTGACGCAGATTAGTTTGTTTTCAATTTGTTCCCTGGTAAAATGATATTTAATATCTATATGCTTAGTTCTCTTGTGGCAAGTAGGATTATTTGCTATACTAATACAACCTTGGTTGTCTTCAAAAATATCTATTGGGCCATTTACTCTTAATTTAATTTCATTTATTAATGACTTTAGCCATAATGCTTCTCTAACACCTTCAAATAAGGCCATATATTCGGCTTCGGTAGATGAAGCAGCAACTGATATTTGTTTCATAGTACTCCAGGAAATTGAAAAATTTCCAAACATTTTAAATATATATCCTGTAGTACTTCTCCTATCAGTCTCATTTCCAGCCCAATCAGAATCGACATACCCTATAAGAATATTATCTACTTTAAGATTCCTTTTGAACGATAACTTTAAGTCAACAGTTCCTTTTAGGTATCTTAAAACTCGTTTAAGACATTGCCATAATTCTTTATTATTATTATTAGTATACCGGCTTAAGATACTTATTGATGTACTCAAGTCCGGACGTGTGCACAACACTATATACACTAAACAGCCAATTAAATTCCTACATGGTGCTTCACATGATTCTTCCGCTTGCAAGTCCTCATAATTCAGTTTGTTTGGAAGAGGGGTACTAACTGGATTACAATCCTCCATTTTGAATTTCTTTAAAACATTTTTAATATATGCAGATTGACTGAGACAAATTTGATCATCTTTTCGATCAGTTTTTATTCCAAGGAAATGTCGTATTTCACATAAGTCGGTCATTTGAAACGTACTTGAAAGATAAGTTTTAAATTTAGACATACTTTCGGAATTACTGGTGGCAATTACCACATCGTCAACGTATAATAGTATATATATATTTTTACTTATATCTCCCTTATTTAAAATATATATACATCGGTCTACTTCTATGTTGAAATGCAGTCCTGCATATAACAACGTACATATACATGCAACCCTGATGTACTTAAAATGAATTAGCATTGTAACTGAATTTTATTGTATCTACATATTTTTCTCACTCTTGTTTCAACCATCAAAGAATAAACACGTAATTTTAATAAAAATCTAACAGGTTATGGGCCCAGGTCCAAATTCCTGCGGTTCAAGTGATTAAGTGAATATAAAATATGAATTCGTCTCTATTTAATATCGAAAAATTAGATGAGTCTAATTATGACTCATGGAGCATACAAGTGAAAAGTGTACTTGTGCACCAAGAGTTGTGGGCAGTAACGTCAGGAGAAGCAACGTGTCCAGAAGGAGCTGTGGATGACAAAGCGGTTGTTATCTGGAAGGCCAAGGATGAGAAGGCGACTTTGATGTTGAGCATTGCGTCGACGCAGATAGCTCATGTAAAGAATTGCAAGACGTCAAGTGAGGCATGGAATACTCTACGTGAGATTCATAAGCCAAAGGGACCGGTGCGTAAGGTGACATTGTTTAAGCGTCTTCTTGGTATGCGTATGAGCGACGGCGAATGTGTACAGAAATATGTTTGCGATTTCACGTCAGTTGCTGAAAAGCTTGAAGAGATTGGAGTAAGTTTACAAGATGAGTTCTGTGTAATAATGTTACTCGCCAGCCTGCCAAAATCATTCGAGAATTTGGTTGTGGCATTAGAATCTCGAGATGAGCTACCAAAGCTTAGTGCTGTAAAGATAAAGTTGATCGAAGAGGGTGAACGTCGAAAGTGTACCAGTTCGGAACAGACCGAAGGTAATGTGCAAGCGTTTATGGTGCGCGAAAGTACATGCGTTAAAAAGAATGGCAAAACTGTACACACAAACATGCAAAATACAGCTGGCAGCGGTCAGAAGAGCAAGCGGAAAAATTTCAATTGCTACAGTTGCGGCAAAAAGGGGCATTTCGCTGCTCAGTGCAGAGAAAAAAAACAACAAGGCAACAATCAGAAGAGTGACAACGGCAACAATAACGGATTGTTTGCGGCAGTCGGGTTGAAACAGTTACATGCCGGCGTTTGGTGCGTCGACAGCGGCGCCTCATCACATTTATGCTGCGATCGAAATATGTTTGTCGAGTTCGAAGAATATGAAGAAGCGATCATACTAGCAGGTGACAACAAAATTTCAGCTACTGGCAGAGGAGTTGTGCGTTTGAAGTCAAACATGTGTGACGTGACACTTGTTGATGTGTTGTATGTATCAGGGTTGCAGTGCAACTTCGTTTCGGTTGCAAAGGCAGTCAACAGTGGATACATTGTAGAATTCAACAAGCAAACGGCAACAATCAAGAATCAGCACGGAGGAATAGTTTTACGTGCAAATAAGGTCAGTGATTTGTTTATTTTAGAGCCAAATAAAAACACATTGTTTTTTGCAAGGAAATCAATTGATGATGCTGTGAAGTGGCATTCGCGCTATGGGCATATTAATTTTGCCAGCCTACGATTGTTGAATGAGAAGCAAATGGTTCGCGGAATGAAGGTTAGAGTACCACAAGACATTTGTTGTGCTGTGTGCATGACCAGCAAATGTACGCAGAAACCGTATAGCAGTACAGAAAGGCGGTCAGCTGAAATATTAGGGGTAGTTCACAGTGATGTCTGTGGCCCAATGAGAATTCCATCACTTGGTGGCGCAAGATACTTTCTAACGTTTATTGATGACAAAACGAGACACGTTTTTGTTTATTTTTTGAAGAGTAAAGATGAAGTCTTCAATAAATTTAAAGAATTTAAGAAGATGGCAGAGTGCCAAAGTGGCAAAAAACTCAAAGTACTACGTAGCGATAATGGTACAGAGTTCGTGAATAATGCGTTTGATAATTTTTTAAAAGAAAATGGTATAGTACGACAACTTACTGTACCATACACACCTCAGCAGAACGGCGTTGCGGAAAGGTTCAATCGAACGCTTGTTGAAATGGCGAGGAGTATGTTAGTCAGTTCGGGTGTAAACGAAACCCTTTGGGCAGAGGCTGTTTACACAGCAGCATATCTACGAAACCGTGCGCCAACAAGAGCATTAGACTCGATGACGCCATATGAAGCATGGCATGGTTTTAAACCAATGGTAGGACATTTGCGTGTGTTTGATTGTGTGGCAATTGCTTTAGATAAGAGACAAAGCAATAAGTTCAAACCAAAAGGCAAAGAGTACATATTGGTGGGATACTCGGATGTATCGAAAGCGTACAGGTTATACGATCGTGAGACGAAACGATTGATAGTTAGCAGAGATGTATGTATATTTCGTTGAGTCAATTTGGTGCAACCAACAAACGAATATACAAACGGCGGTAGGTGTACATGAATACACACATATACAGGAAAGCGGCAATAGTGATGTTGCAAATTTAAATAGTAATTCAGGCGAAAGCGAAGTACTACAATCAGCACTAGTTAACAGCGATGATGAGTTTCAATCCGCTGAAGAGGAAGAAGTTCCAGTACTACAAAAGCAGAGAGGACCTGGTAGACCGAAAATTGTTCGAAGTGGAGGGCCAGGCAGACCAACGAAGCAATACAACTATTTAAATATGATGCAATATGACGAGATAGAAGTACCAGAAACGGTAGAACAAGCGTTGACAAGCCAATACGCTAATGAGTGGCATGCAGCTATGGAAGATGAATACCAATCGTTATTAGACAACGATACATGGCAACTTTCGGAATTGCCAAAAGGGCAGAAAGTCGTGCGCAGTATGTGGGTTTTTGCTGTAAAGAAAGACAAAAACGGTAAAGTTGAACGTTTTAAAGCAAGATTAGTTGCTAAGGGCTGTTCGCAAACTTACGGTGTAAATTATAAAGATACATTTTCACCGGTGGTACGGTATAGCACAATAAGAATGATTTTTGCAATTGCAGCGGAGTATGGTTTATATCTCCACCAAATAGACGTTTCAACAGCGTATTTAAACAGCGAGTTGTGTGATGAAATTTATATCAGTCAACCAGCAAGGTTTGTAGATAAACGTTATCCAAATTATTGTCTGAAGTTGAAAAAGGCATTGTATGGACTTAAGCAGTCTGGGCGGCAATGGAACATCAAGTTAGACGGCATATTAAAGGGTATTGGATTCCAACCATGTAAAAGTGAACCGTGTGTGTATGTAAAGCACTATGATGGTCACATGAATATTATAGCAGTATATGTTGATGACCTGCTTATAGCGTGCTCTAATCACAAGCAAATACAACAAATAAAGAATGATATTTCGAAAGAAATTAAAATAGTTGACAAAGGACCAGTTCAATATTTTTTAGCATGGAAATCGATCGTGATGGTGAAACTGGGTCTATAAGCGTTGGGCAAAAATCATATATACAAAAGATGTTAAGCGAATATAATATGGAAAACTGTCGACCAATCGCTGCTCCACTAGATACGGGACATCAAGTAAATTGTAATAATAGTAAATGTAAGAAGGCCAATCAGATGCAGTACCAATCATTAATAGGTTCATTGATGTACCTAGCAGTATGTACGCGGCCAGATATTTTGCACTCAGTGCGTAAACTTGCACAACGAAACAACGATACACATTCAGAGCATATGGCTGCAGCTATGAGGATATTGCGTTACCTATGTAATACTCAAGATAAGCGATTGCGGTATTATAGCACTGGCAAAGAAATCGAATGCTTTGTCGATGCAGATTGGGGCGGCGATAGCAGCGAGCGTAAATCGTATACGGGGTATGCATTCATACTTGCTGGAGGTGTTTTCTCATATGAATCAAAGAAACAATCAACAGTAGCTCTCAGCAGCACCGAGGCCGAATACATGGCACTTACGTCAGTCGTAAAAGAAGCAGTATTTTTACGAACACTTTTGGGAGAAATGGGAATCGAATGTCCTAAGACGATCATGGTAAATGGAGATAACCTCAGTGCCATGAATCTTGTAAAGAATCCGGTATATCACGCAAGGACCAAACACATCGACATAAAATATCATTACATAAGGGATATTTATCGAGGAGGCGGCATCGATCTCAAATATTGTTGCAGCAGTGACATGATTGCTGATATTTTGACGAAAAACTTATCAAAGCCTAGCCATGAGAAGTTAACAAGGATGCTAGGTTTAAAGTAATTAATTGAATTGTATTGTTTTTGTAATATGCATGAATATGAACGTTGAGAAGGCGTGTTGAAATGCAGTCCTGCATATAAAAACGTACATATACATGCAACCCTGATGTACTTAAAATGAATTAGCATTGTAACTGAATTTTATTGTATCTACACATTTTTCTCACACTTGTTTCAACCATCAAAGAATAAACACGTAATTTTAATAAAAATCTAACATTCTAGATTCTGAAAACTAAAATTTTTAAGTGCACTTTCAAAAACCTCAAACCAGCATCGTGCAGCTTGCTTAAGGCCATAAATAGCTTTATTTAGTTTACATACTTTATTTCCATCATACTGGTTTAAATCTTTTGGAACCTTCATATAAATTTCATCCTTTAAAGTTCCATATAAAAACGCTGTTTTTACATCCATATGATGGATCAGTAAATTATATTGATTTGAAAATGCCAAAAGAAATCTGAAACTAGAAATTCGTGCAACAGGTGCAAAGGTCTCATCATAATCCATCATATATTCTTGGGTGAAGCCCCTTGCTACCAGTCTTGCCTTATATTTTAGTAAATTACCATTTTCGTCTTGCTTTAAACTAAAAACCCACTTGCAATCTACTATGTTTTTATTCATAGGCCTTTGCACTAAGCACCATGTATTATTTAAAAAATGAGAATTTAGTTCATCTTGAATGGCTTCCTCCCACAAGATTCTGTCATCGCGAAATTTAATTTCCTCATATGTTTTGGGAATATCACTTAAACATAATTGGGTATTCATAAGACATTTTTCTAAAAATCTATATGATAATTTTGGTTTATCTTTATTTCTCTCACTGCGTCTGACTTGTTGATTTTCATTTTCTTGTATCTTATCACCAGTTTCAACTACTGGATCGGTATTCTCGAGACAAGTGGAATTTTCATTTGAGTTTTCACCAGACTTTGAATCCATTGATTCATTCATTTTCTGTGATGGAAAATTTGACTCTTCATTCTCTTCAACTGGAGAATCATGACTTCTGCTATCATCATTATGTTTTACCACAGAGTCATTTTCATTTAAGGTCACAGATTTTATGTTTTTTTTGTCCACCACTACATCTCTAGCTATCATAAACCTTCCCGATTCCTCATTCCACAATTTATAGCCATTTGGCTCATACCCAACGAGTACAGTCTTGATAGATTTTTCATCAAATTTTCGCTTACGCACTTTATTTAGTGCGTATACAGTCGATCCAAAAATTTTCAAATATTTTAATATTGGCTTCTTTTTATGCCACATCTCATATGGCATTCTTATATTTTCCAAAGCTCTACTTGGGGACCTATTAACTAAATAAGTTGCTGTTAAAACAGCTTCTCCCCAAAAACTTTTATTAAGTTTAGTACAGGTAATCATAGAGCGAGCTTTTTCGGTGATTGTTCTAATCATCCGCTCTGCAACACCATTCAATTGTGGGGTATGAGGAACCGTTAAATGATAGCTGATACCTTTTTCTACACAAAATTCACGCATTTCATTAGGGAGGTATTCCCTACCATTATCAATATATAGATTTACCATTTTTAAGTTGAAATGAGCCTCACTTTTTGCCACAAAGTCTTTGAATACAAAAAACACGTATAATTTATAAGTTATTAAATATGTCACACAGTAATGTGTGAACTGATCAATAAATACTACATAGTAGCTTTTATTATCAATAGTTGAGGGCGTAATCGGACCACACACGTCAGAATGAACTACGAACAATGGGCGGTCAATATTTTCTTTGTTTTTAGACTTTTCAAATTTTAGCCTAGATTGCTTTCCATTAATACACGCCTCACATATTTCATTTCTATTTAGCTGTACGTTTTTTATAAGTTCAACATCTTCAAACAAGCTATTCCGTTTAATTTCTAAGAATTTTCCTACACTAATATGGCCTAACCTTTCATGCCACAAGCGATATTCTGCATCATTTAAAATTTTGGATGTATATTTAAATACTGTACTATTAAATAAAATTTCACAATCGGTACATTATACTTACATATCCCTTCAAATGCCAAGTTACCATTTTTGACTACTTTTATACCATCCGGATTAAATTCGACGGACATTCCAGCATCTAGCATCTTCTTCACGGATAGTAAATTGTGCGGGATTTCCTTGCAATACAGCACATTATATAATGCAATGTTTTTGCCAGAACTGTTAAGACTAACATGTCCTTTCGCAGTAGCATACTCAAATTCTCCACGCTTTGCAATCTCAATAGCCACACTTGGATTTATATTCTCATACTCGGAAAATAAAGCTATGTCATTTACTATATGATCTGATGCCCCTGAATCTAGTATAAAATCTACGCCATCTGTCTTTTCACTGGAATTAGCTAATTTCATCATAAATGCGAAAGCACAGTCCGGCTGCGTTGCTGCCATCTGAGTCTGTCTCTCTCTAACCGCTACGTTCGTCATAAACGCAAACGAGCGTTCTGGCTGCGTTGCTGTTGCCATCTGAGCCTGTTTCTCTCTAACATTACTCTGGACATGAACATTCTGGTTGCCACCTGCCTGTCTTTTTAAGAAGAAACAGTCTTTCTTCATATGGCCTAATTTGCCGCAATTAAAACACTTCAGCTTAAGCTTTGACTTATTCTGAAATTGTTTCTTCACAAATTTTGTTATTTTGTTTTTGTATGTGCTATCCCTAGGCTCTCGATTGCCTATAGCCTGCAACACTTTTGCACTTGTGTCCTTGCCAACTCCTTTTAGTTTAATTTCGTGATCGAGAAGCCGAGTCTTTACAAAACCTAATGTTAAATTGCTCTCAGAGAGAGTTTCTATCGCTGTTATTACACCATCATAGCTAGTTGGAAGTGTTAGAAGCAAATGAGACACTTTGTCCATTTCATCTATCTTGGCTCCCGCCGCAACTAACTCAGTAACCTAATCATCAAATAAACGAAAGTGGTTTACTAGCGGAGTATCACCCTTCAAATTTAGAGACAATAGTTGTTTGTGTAGTGAAAGTTGAGATGCCAAGCTTTTACGCTCGTAAATAGTGTCTAAATTTTCAAATCTCCTTAGCCGAGTTCCCATTGTTGGCAAATACTAAAAAAGAGTCACTCAAATATTCAATTACAAGACTCTTAGCATTTCTTTCTGCTCGCTTCACTTCATCACTTTCCTTATCATTTGGTTCCTCATCAATTACTTTTAACAACTCGTTTTCCTCTAACAAAGCCCTGACTCTAAATTTCCATATATAATACTTTTCCCCGTTAAAAGGTGTTATGTTTCTTTTTCCTTTTTCCATCTTCCGAGAATAACTGTTCTTTGTTTTTTTTTTTTTTGATTGCTATGCGCTTCTCAGAATTTTCGTTGCTAGTCTGCTCTAATACTCACACAGAAATTGAAAAAATGTACGCCAATTTGGTGCGTTATACAATACAAATATGTACGTTGTTCACTTATGTAAAAGCACAAATTTCAATATTAATTATTTTCTTTAGACTTGATTTAAGTTTCAGTTGTTTCACTTTTCTTATTTCAATTTTATTATTTTGTTAACAATCAAAGCATTTCACTATAGCACTTAGCTGCAAATTGTGACTGGGCCCATAACCTATGGAAATTATTAAATAATAGTTTTATACAAACTCCAGTGGTACACCAGCCCGATTTGCCAAAAATAGTAAAAACACTTTTAATTGTAGTTTTGGTTAATAATTTTATTTTTCACAACCGCACGCTTTCGTTGTCTTTTAGTAAGTAAAATAGGGCACGCATGTGCATACAAAAAGAAGCAAAAACATTCTTATGTAGAGAGGGAGAGAACAAAGAGAAGAGAGAGCTTTGCCTCTCCCTGAGATCTTCATTGTTCATCCCCCTTCCACACACACACACAATGTGTATGTATACAAGTGTGACTTTTGGTATTTTCAACAGTATGCCCTGCCAACCATGAGCGGGTAAAACACCAGATAATTAGCGGGTAACATGGTGGTAAACATATAGAATGTTTCTTAAGCCTGGCAGATATTTTACCTACTCACGTACGTATACATGTGATCATACATCTTTGTTGCGCTCATTCAGCAGTGTCATATAAAAAAGTATATCTGTCCTGCTCTAATATCCCCAATCGACGGCTGATGCAGGGTTGCATTTTCTCTTTTTAAATAGCTGATGCAGGGTTGCATTTTAAACAGCTGATGCAGGGTTGCATTGTTTGATTCCTACTTTTAAAATTTCAAACTAAACTTTTTAATTTTCAAAATTTTTATTTTATTTTATTTTTTATATGTTTACAAAAAATGTATTACAATTTATATAAATAAAAATATATTTAATTTAAAAAGTATTTAATATTTAAAAAAAGATGAAATAAAGAAAAGAATTTTTAAAACCTGAAAATAAAAGAGTGGAAAAATATTATAAAACACAAATTCCTGTAAATAAAATAAAGGTTATTAAAACCTGAAAATAAAAGAGTGTAAAAATATTATAAAAGACAAATACCTGAAAATAAAATAAAGATTATTAATACCTGAAAATAAATAATAATTACATTGAAGAAAGATTAATTGTATAAAATGATAATAATATCTGAAAAAAAAAGATTAATATTATCTGAAAGAATAAAATATATTAAATACAAATAGTGATAAAATCTGAAAAGAAAGAATAATTAAATAAAAATCATAATAATATCTGAAATAAAAGAATAATATTATCTGATTATTTAAAATATAAGGCAAACATTGGTTTTCACATATTATATTGGATTGTGCAGGCCGCCTTAAACGCATAAAATACATACTTACATATGTACATATGTATGTAATTATTTTTGCGTATTATGTTGAACTGCGTAATTCAATTTCAAACAACACACACTTTTTCTGACATACTTACTTAACAATTTAAATTTGGTGCTTCTGATGATATTGCTGCAGCTGCTAATTCCAATGCTATAAAAACAAATCAAGTAATTATTTGCAAATTATTTAAAAAAAAATCATTCACTTACCTTCTTGTTGTACGAGCCTCCTTTACGATAGTACGATCACGAATGACATGCGTCTTTCAATCGTTTTTTTATTACCCTTTTTGGGGTTTTCTTTTGTCACTATTGACAATAATGTTTTCTCCTTCGCACTCATTCAAATAAATCAAGAGATGAAAGAAACTTTTTTTCATCGCATTTAGGTAAACAAAAAATAACCCGAAAATGTGCGTTGGTGTTAGTGTATAGAGAAAAAATGTGTAGTTGTATTGGAATATTTGTCTCAAGCGGGTAGCCGTGGTTGGCAGAAAATCCCAAAAAGGGTAATAAAAAAACGATTGAAAGTCGCATGTTGTTCGTGATCGTACCATCGTAAAGGAGGCTCGTACGACAAGAAGGTAAGTAAATGAATTTTATGTAATTTTTTAACAATATTTTTAAACTAATTACTTCATTTATTTTTATAGCATTGGAAATTGGAAGAATTAGCAGCAGCAGCTATGTATATCATCAGAAGCGGCAAATATCAATTGTTAAGTAAGTATGTGAAAAAAGTGTGTGCACTTTGAACTTGGACTGCGCAGGCCAATATAATACGCAAAAATAAATACATACATACATACGTATATGTACATATGTATTTTATGCGTTTAAGGCGGCCTGCACAATCCAAAATAATATGTGAAAACAAATGTTTGCTTTATATTTTAAATAATCGGATAATATTATTCTTTTATTTCAGATATTATTATGATTTTTATTTAATTATTCTTTCTTTTCAGATTTTATCACTATTTTTATTTAATTAATCTTTGCTTTCAGAGTAAATCCTATTTGTATTTAATATATTTTATTCTTTCAGATAATATTAATCTTTTTTACAGATATTATTATCATTTTATACAATTAATCTTTCTTTTTCTTTTAGATATTACAAATTCAATATAATTAATATTTATTTTCAGGTGTTAATAATCTTTATTTTATTTTCAGGTATTTGTCTTTTATAATATTTTTCCACTCTTTTATTTTCAGGTTGTAATAATTCCTCTCTTTAATTAATCTTTTTTCAGATATTAATTATTTTTTTAAATTAAATATATTTTTATTTATATATAAATTATAATAAATTTTATGTAAAAATGTAAAAAATAAAATAAAATAAAAATTTTAAAAATTAAAAAGTTTTCTTTTAAATTTAAAAAACGCAACCCTGCATCAGCTGTTTAAAATGCAACCCTGCATCAGCTATTTAAAAAGAGAAAATGCAACCCTGCATCAGCCGTCGATTGGGGATATTAGAGCAGGACAGATATACTTTTTTATATGACACTGCTGAATGAGCGCAACAAAGATGTCTGATCACATGTATACGTACGTGAGTAGGTAAAATATCTGCCAGGCTTAAGAAACATTCTATATGTTTACCACCACGTTTACCACCATGTTACCCGCTAATTATCTGGTGTTTTAGCCGCTCATGGTTGGCAGGGATCGCATATCAAAGCAGCATAAATAACCCTGCCAACCACGGCTAACCACTTTCCTCAAATATTTCAATACAACTAAACATTTTTTCTCTATGCACTAACACCAACGCACATGTTCGGGTTATTTTTTTGTTTACTTAGGTGCGATGAAAAAATGTTTTTTTCATTTCTTTATTTATTTAAATGAGTACGAATGAGAAAACATAATTGTCAATAGTGCCAAAAGAAAATCCCAAAAAAGGTAATAAAAAACGATTGAAAGACGCATGACATTCGTGCTCGTACAACAAGAAGGTAAGTGAATGGATTTTATGTGATTTTTTTAATTTAAGCAGCAAATATAAATTATAATTAAGTATGTGAAAATAAATGTGTGTTGTTTGAAATTGGACTGCACAGTCCAATATAATACCCAAAAATAAATACATACATACATATGTATGTATTTTATGCGTTTAAGGCGGCCTGTACAATCCAATACAATATTAAAAAAAATGTTTGTTTTGTGGGCACACAGACAAGACGTATCACATCTGGCAGCACTGTTTGTCAGTTATTCTATTATTTCATTCTCTTTATATTCTTCTTGGAAATTTACAGTTTCAACTGAATTCTAAGCTTTTAGTTTTTAAGAAGCGTCACTTCTTGTATCATTGTATAAACCTACAAGTAACAAAAGAATGAGCTGTTTTCCAAGAATTTTTCACAGCTGAGATCACATGATCGAAATCTGCCTTTTTTAGGCACAGGGATGTAATCAAAAGAAATGTAGTAGATCAACTTTTTTGTGAAAAAGTATTTGTAACGGAAAACTTTAATGAAAACTTTCAAGAATATTTTTGAAACAAAAGGTTATTGGATATTTATTGCTCTTCCTCACCACCTCTGAGGTTGCAATGTAGGCGCGCTACCGATCTGTTTTGGGTGTTCGGTTCACCAGGAGGCCTATTTTCACCCTTTTTATATATACAGTTTTAAATCAATCTACTTATTATAAAAAATATGACTAGACAAAAATAAATATATAAGGTCAAGTACAATTCATGAATATTAATTACATTAAAAATATAACATTGACAATATATGTCAAAACAATCAATTGGAAACTATTTAAACAAAAACCAAAATAAATATAAAAAATCAGGTATAATTCCATTGTATGTATACATTAACAATACAAGTCGAAACAATCAACTTGTAATTATTTAAACAAAAACTAAAATAAATATAAAAAATCGGGTACATAGTTTTTACACAAATATTATATAAATATTTTTTTATAAAATTGGAAACATTTAATAATATATTAATACAATAATTAATATTTTGGACAAAACTGATTAAATTTAATATTTAGGAATTTAAATAATCGAAAAATATTTGAATATTTTATAAAAATATTGTTAAAGTTATAAATTTTAAAACCTAACACGGCAACACGCTATAGCAGATTTGAGGCATTTTAACGTTTTAGTAGTAGAATATTTGGGGGCAACCCGTACCAAGTGACTAATTAGTAGCAGAATATTTGGGGGCAACCCGAACCAAGTGCCTAATTTGTAGTAGAATATTTAGGGGCAACCCGTACCAAGTGCCTAATTTGTAGTAGATTTTTGCGTATGTGTTAGTGAAAAATGAAGGATTGGTTACTTGTAGGTTTATACAATGTCTTGTATAGACGCCAACAAGTGAAGAAGTCTTTTGAGTTATCTTAATAAATAATTCGTAATTATAAATAATTGTGGTGTTTCATACGCCACAGTTTTATATTTTAAATTATCAGATAATATTAATATTTCTTTCAGATATTATTATTATTTTTATTAAATAATCTTTCTTTCAGAGTCAATTCTATTTGTATTTGTATTTTTTCAGATAATATTAATCTTTGCTTTCAGATATTATTATGATTTTTATATAATTAATCTTTCTTTCAGACATTATTATCATTTTATATAATTGTATTTAATTAATATTTATTTTTAGATGTTAATAATTTTTTATTGAATATAGTTGTTATTCTGTAAAAAGGGTTTATTAATAAAGAAAACTAAAAAAATTTTAATTTCAAATATTTGTTTAGAATTCCACAAAAAATTTAAAATTAGGAATTAAAAAAAAGAAACCCTGCATCAGCTGACGATTAGGGTAATTAGAGCACTTCAGCTATATTCTTACATAAATAATTTATATGACACCGCTGAATGAGCGAGTTAAGCCACGTATTTCTTATAATAGTAACAAACATTAAAACAACCATTTGTTTCAGTAAACAGAATGCATCAAAACAACATTGAGTTTGAATACCACAACAACATTATCTTAAAACAAAGCAAACGTATCTAAGTAAACAATATATGTATGTATGTATATGTAAACAAACCTAAACAAATAAAATAATCTGTATCTAAACAAACTATCAACTAGTAATAAGTAAAGATACTAGTTAGTATAAATGGAAGTAAGAACGATGTAATAAGTTAGTCTTAAGAGTATAAATAAAGAGTACACATTTTTTACATTATGGTAAAAATTAACTAGCGCACCAGAGATGTACATATGATCATATGTGTACGTACGTGTGAGGGGAAAAGTGGTTAGAATCTTCACGCGGCCTATGGCGAGCTCACCACTACTTTTGAGGGTTTCAAAACCTACTGTTTCACTAGTTTTTTCACCACTTTTGGCTGGCAGGAATATGCTGCAATACATACAAACATATACACATACACATATATTTAGTTATTTAAGATAGTTTCCTAAAAAAAAGTGTATAAGCAATGAAAATACCAAATAAAAATCGGAATGAATAAGTTTTCACTCAAGAAAGGTCTTTAATTTTCCTCCACCAGCGGTAAGAACTTAAGGATTCTTTTTTGAGTTCAATATTTGATCATACAAATTAAACATCCTGCAAAACCGTTTTCTGACGTGTCCCGGACCGCGTTATCATTAGTGGGATCCTCATCCCCGTATTATACAAAACCTTTTGTATCCAAGGTAGGGAAGGTTCGTCTAGGTCCATAGAGCCTGCAATCCAAATCTGCCTACAGAGGGGTAGAAATTCTGCACATCATTGAAGCTCTTTTAGCACGTCTAGTATGGCCCCTAACTTGATGTTATTGAAAGTGCGTTCTATGCCTAAGAAGGCATTTAGTACACTCTGAGCGTCAGGCACTACATCACCTCTGGAGGTTCTACAAGAGTATGATCCGATCTTCAAACCTTCTGTTAGTTCCCCTGTCGTCTAGCTTGTCAAGCTCTTCATGCTCACGCATTTCTGCCTCTCTTTTCTGTCTGCAAATGCGTCTCGCTTTTCTCTTCAACTCTTGGTATCTATTGTGGTCGATTGTAACGTAGCGAGGTAGGCAGTATGTTTTCTCTCCGTCATTAACCGAAAACCTATAAAACGCCATAACTAAGCACTAAATTAAGATATAAAAGTGGAACCTGTGGATAAAAATTTTTGAAAAAGTGGGCGTTAATGTATATATCTCATAAACTACTAAAGCTATAATAACCAAATTCGTCCAGCGCGAATATTACAAGAACTCCAACCGATAGTGAGAAAATAAATGAAATCGGATGAAACCCTAGCTCACTCCCCATAAAACGGTACTGTTCAAAACTACTGAAATGCACCAGAAACGTAAAAATTTGCTGCCGGGATGGTATGACAAGGCTTTATAAGGAACGTGGTAAAAATTGGACGATGGGCGTGGCATCGCCCACTTTTTGGTGAAATCCCATATCGGGATCCAAATAATCAATTTCGAAAAAATTTGGAAAGTGGCATTCTGTGAAAATGAGCGTCTACTTTCCATATAGAACAATTTTAAATTCCTCTTGATTTTACACTTTATGAGAAAAAATTGTTCAAATCCAACCAAAACTGTTCAAGACCCTATGTATCGAATATGTGTACCCCAGTACCTATAATTGACTTTTGTTCTCAAACATTGGTCAATTTGTGAGATATGCAATATAAATTCAGATGGAATCCTTTTACTGCAATAGTAATTCTGTGTATCAAAAATGGGTGGAATCGGGTCAATACTTCCCTGAGCCCACATACATATATCTATGTATATAAAAATTAAAATGTGTCTGTATGTTCCGGGTAGACTCCGAAACGGCTAAACCAATTTCAATGAAACTTTCAGGAAATATTTAAATTGACCTGACGAGTAATCCTGTAAAGTGTGGTGACGATCGGAGCACTTTTTTTTAACTGTCAAATACAGTTTTTATTTACTATGAACAATTTCCTTTGCGTTTTTCTTTTGCAATAACAATTAAGATGTGATGAGTATGCTGTGTGAAATGGACATCGCTCATATTGTATATATTTATAATTACTAGCTTTTTGTTCTATTAATTTAATTTATATTTGCTTTTTTTATTCATATATTGAAACAAAAGACATTTTAACTAGTTTTAAATAACTATCAAAGAACCTTGTCTTATTTATATCGTTTATATTTATCACGTACTATTATATTACTATTTTAATTCTTTCAAAAAAAATTACAATTCGAGTTTTATTTTTTTTTTAATTTATTTTGGGAGAAATCTCTAAATTTTCTATTCAAGTTCAATTTTATCTTTTAAATTATTTATAAATATTTACATTTTAAGTAAAAATAAAAAGACAATAATAATGTCATCTCGATTAAATTTGGAAAAATTACACAGTTTTGCGGATAAAATATTTGTAGACAATAGTTGGTATTAAAACATTATTAATCAAGTAATTTGTGAGTAATGAAATAAGTATAAATAATTATTGGTGCCTTATTTTACTCCATATTTTATATCCATATTTGTGTAAGCACGTTGAAATTATTAATTAAAATTAATTTAAAAGATTACGTTGATTAAACCGAGCATAGCATCCCAATATCATACAAATTGTTTTTTTCTTTCTATTAATTTCAATGAATTTCATAGGCGTATTTTTGTGAATCATTCAAAAACACGTCAGACCTATGATTTTAAAAGAATAAAGATTAGGAAAGCAAAAAAATTTGAAAGAGATTTGGAAGGCCAAAAGTATATATTTTTAGAGTTAATATACCATAATGATTATGAGTTTAATTGCCATTGATTTCATACTAATTACTAAAGTTAAATCAAATTAAATTTATAAGATTAAACTTCATATTTATAGAACAGCATATATACTATTATATATAGTATGTATCCCAACATATTTACTACTTATGAATTTTTTCTATTAGATTTGAAGATAAATGAGAAAGAGTTAAAGGAAATGGAGTCTGATAATTTTTAATTTAAAATTCATTGTACGAAGTCATCAACTCTAAACAAATACCATAGTTACCACACTCTATTATCCATAGTTACAATAAATAAATTTATATAAAAACATACAAAAGAATTTAAAGACTGAAATAGGACCCATTCGGCGAAGTTTCCTTCAACTGGTTCCAGTGGTACTACCACATCAACAAAAGTTTCTTCTTCAGGATCATTCACATTATATTGTTTGCAAATATTGTGTAAAGCACAACAAACATTTACAATAACAGTTGCTTTACTAGGAGGATATCGTAGTTTACGTTCATCTAGTATACAACGAAAACGGCATTTCAGCACTCCAATTGTCCGTTCAACTACGTTCCTTGCCTTTACATGTTTCTTATTAAAATTTGATTCCACTGTTCCTGGTAAAGCGTTTCGGAAAGGCGTCCATAGATACTCGTGTAGTGGATAACCAGAATCACCAATATATATATATTATAATTTAATTTTTAATTTTAGTATTTATGTATGTACATACACATATAAATTGTAGTTACCTAAGTAAACCGAATTATGATCTCCTTTTTGGTATGTTTGCTCCAGATATGTTTTTAAAGCGCTATTGTTCCACACAAATGAATCGTGGCTAGATCCTCCATATCTTGCATCAACACACCATATGACCATATCCTGATCGCATGCCTGATAAAAATTAATTTTTTAGGACGAAATAATAATAAGTAATAATTTATTCATTTAGTTGCTACTTACAATCATCGCATTTATGCTGTAAAATCCTTTTCTATTCACATATAAGTGCTTGTTCACACATCAACGCAACCAACCACATTTGGAATTCCTGATCTGGTGAAAAATTTCCTTCTTGCTGTTTGTTTCTGCTCTTCAGTTATGTCTGTTTTGATCCAGACACTGCACAGAGTGGATTCCAATATTGGAAGCATTTCCTTAAAAATCAACGAAACAGTGGGCTGTGCAATACCTAGTTGGAAATCATTTCCCACTGTTTGCTGATAGCTCCCATGAGCCAAAAATCTGAGAACGCAGCACAATTTCAACATCGGCGATATTGACGACGATAGGTTAGTCAGACATTTTTCCTTTATGCTGTCTAGCACATACATAAATGCATCCTTACTTAACCGAAAGTTTTTTTTGAATCTGTTAATAAAAGCTTATGTGACGTGATATTTGTTTATGCACTTTTATAGCGATACTTACAACACTGAAGAAAGTTCCATGGGATTAGAGTGATCTCTGATGAACCGTCGCTGCCTAAGTAACTTCGCTGTTGTCCTTTCAACAACACTGTCTTCAAAATATAAATCTACGTTGTTAAACATTTTGATTCATTTTTTTAAAATCACGGTAAAATTTCAAAACACACAATAACGAATAAGCGAATAATAAAATTCCAAAACAAAAACAATAATACGTCAAATATGTCAATTTCGGATGAACTCGTGTGACATTTCTCAATTAGTTTAGTATGGCAACAAAAAAGTTGAGCGAATGCAGAGAACGTTTAATATAGAGAAGGTTCACCGCGTTGCCAAACTTACGATATTTCATTTTTTGGAGGGGTACTCTTTTCTATAAGCGGATTTCACCAATATTTAACAGGAGCGTCGAAAATAGCAGAATTGAGTATTTTCAGTGTTAAATGAGAAAAATTATGCTAATTTCAATGTACGCTTACAGATTCGCATATTTACAATGCGCAAACGGCTATGGATATCATTTATAGATATTCTCCATATATGTATGTATGTACACATTTGATAACAAAGCTCATATGTATGTATATATATATGTATGTATGTATGTGCAATTTGACATATTTAATGATAAATTCCATTAAATCTGTTGGTAATTATAATAAAGTCATATTTCCATTATTACCTAAATAAATATACATACATACATCCAAATACTTGAATTGGGCATTAGAGGTTTTGATAACGTTTTGAAAACCAAGCCGACGTACATACATACATAAGTATTCGCATATGGATGTAATTATGTGTACATACATATACACCCTGCGAACCACGGCTACCCGCTTGAGACAAATATTCCAATACAACTACACATTTTTTCTCTATACACTAACACCAACGCACATTTTCGGGTTATTTTTTGTTTACCTAAATGCGATGAAAAAAGTTTCTTTCATCTCTTGATTTATTTGAATGAGTGCGAAGGAGAAAACATTATTGTCAATAGTGACAAAAGAAAACCCCAAAAAGGGTAATAAAAAAACGATTGAAAGACGCATGTCATTCGTGATCGTACTATCGTAAAGGAGGCTCGTACAACAAGAAGGTAAGTGAATGATTTTTTTTAAATAATTTGCAAATAATTACTTGATTTGTTTTTATAGCATTGGAATTAGCAGCTGCAGCAATATCATCAGAAGCACCAAATTTAAATTGTTAAGTAAGTATGTCAGAAAAAGTGTGTGTTGTTTGAAATTGAATTGCGCAGTTCAACATAATACGCAAAAATAATTACATACATATGTACATATGTAAGTATGTATTTTATGCGTTTAAGGCGGCCTGCACAATCCAATATAATATGTGAAAACCAATGTTTGCCTTATATTTTAAATAATCAGATAATATTATTCTTTTATTTCAGATATTATTATGATTTTTATTTAATTATTCTTTCTTTTCAGATTTTATCACTATTTGTATTTAATATATTTTATTCTTTCAGATAATATTAATCTTTTTTTTTCAGATATTATTATCATTTTATACAATTAATCTTTCTTCAAAGTAATTATTATTTATTTTCAGGTATTAATAATCTTTATTTTATTTTCAGGTATTTGTCTTTTATAATATTTTTACACTCTTTTATTTTCAGGTTTTAAAAATTCTTTTCTTTATTTCATCTTTTTTTAAATATTAAATATTTTTTAAATTAAATATATTTTTATTTATATAAATTGTAATACATTTTTTGTAAACATATAAAAAATAAAATAAAATAAAAATTTTGAAAATTAAAAAGTTTAGTTTGAAATTTTAAAAGTAGGAATCAAACAATGCAACCCTGCATCAGCTGTTTAAAATGCAACCCTGCATCAGCTATTTAAAAAGAGAAAATGCAACCCTGCATCAGCCGTCGATTGGGGATATTAGAGCAGGACAGATATACTTTTTTATGTGACACTGCTGAATGAGCGCAACAAAGATGTATGATCACATGTATACGTACGTGAGTAGGTAAAATATCTGCCAGGCTTAAGAAACATTCTATATGTTTACCACCACGTTTACCACCATGTTACCCGCTAATTATCTGGTGTTTTACCCGCTTATGGTTGGCAGGGATTGTTTTCAAGTATACGATTCAATACATATGTGTGTGTGTGTTTAATGTTATCTCATCTGTAAATGTGTGACTTGTGTCCCCATGAATTTTTATTATTATTGAATGCGTATTGCATGTAAATACTTGTGGCTGTTTATGTACATATGTGTGTATGTATGTTTCAAAATATATATTTATTTTTAATAGTATTTCGGCTTTGCTGATACTAAACAAGTAAGCATGTTCAATGACGCTGACGCGTTAGCCTCTTCAGCTGACCTCTGTCGCTCGGGTGCCACTGCCGGCTGTTCCAGCTTAAAATTATTCGAATTACTATCGCGTAATCAACGGTTTCTCGGAGCTCGATTGTATGCTCCTCGTTAATTGACGGGTGCAGCTGTACTCTTCAGCAGCACGTCGCTTCGCCGCACACCTTGCCTTCTTCGGGCCATCCACCTTAAAAATAGCGACACCTTTTCCATCTTCATCTCCTCTATGCATAGCAGCCATACTTTGTCTACCGTGTTTGGTTCCGGCTGGTGGTGTTGTTGCCTTCCAAGACCAAGCTTTGCAAATGCTCTTTTAAGAAATAGTTCCCTCTGGCTTTTTTATGGTGGATTCGGTCTACTTCAATTCTTTTTTTGTTTTTGCTAATTTAGTTCGAGTATAGGGGAATGTATGTCCTATTGCCCATAGCACCCGCAACTGAAGTAAGGCCACCTTATTACGGAGGGCGGCAGATCTTCGTAAGCTCCGTTCGAGTCTAGGCTATTTAAGGGTATGCATGACACCTTAGTGCAGCCATTTTTAGTACCGCCAACCATGATAAGACTCCCCATCTGAATACAGTGATAATGGGAAGCAACGAACAACCAGTTAAGAAGTCAGTCCTTAGTTAAATTTCTCCCAACTACAACAGAGGGGAACTGTTACCAGCCCGCCCTGACTTAGTCGGCACCCTTGTGGAGGGCTCCAATAAACTGCTCATTCGTCAGAATCGCTGATATCGGACCACCAAAGCATATAGCTGCCATACAAAGATCAAAATCGGGAATTTTATACCCTGAGCAAGGTATATTAAGTTTGTCATGATGTTTGTCAGAGACCCTATAAAGCTGAACAAAAGACAAGCTTAATCAAATATTCCTTACCACTGGTGGGGGAAAATAAATGATAGTCAAGTCTTGTTCTGTAAGAACTATTTCATTCTACGAGAACTATTTTAGTCTGATTTTATTTAGAGTTTTCACGTATTTATATACAATTTTAAGAACTATCTTAACTATCTTAATATATGTGTATGTGTGCATGTTCATATGTATTGACGCATATTGTTTATTGCTGCTTGACGTGGGGTTGTCTTTAAGTGTACAATTTAATACATGTGTATGTGTGTTTGTTTAATGTTATCTCTTCTGTAAATTTATGACTTGTGTCCCATGCATTTTTATTATTATTAGATGTACATTGCATTTAAATCAGTGAAGCGCTTTACCTAGCCCGCGGGCGGCCGACTTTATAGCTCTCTCACAGATTCGCTCACACGTATTAGTCAAGCGCTCTATATACAAAAAATGGAAAATTAATGTGCATTTGAAAATCACTTGATCAACGACTGTTGACTGCTACGCATGTAATTTGTATGTGCGCGCTGATTAACAATTTTACTGTGTTTAATATTGAGTGGGAAAACAAATTTTTGTTTTCCGAAAACTTTTTCGGTAATGCTGAGTGTTTAGTTTGTAAACACATATCTAAACGAAATAGGGAGTACTATATTAAAAGGCATTATAGCGGAAACCATTCTATTTATGAATCGGTAACGGGCAGTTCTAGAGAATTATTTATATGCCAACTAAAAAAACCGTTTTATGAGCAATTCAGGGAATTGCGAGGACGGAGTTTTTTTTAAAGATATGTGTCAAAAGGTTTTTCAATGTTTCAGTACTATAGGTCAGGAAGTTTTCGCTGCTATCAGTTCAATACCTTTATCACGGACAACTAAAACTCGACGCACTGAAGTAATAGGCTGACATATTTATAATATGACTATGCGAAGGGTGTAAGAAAGCAAGTATTTTTCCATATGTATTGACGAGAGTACAGATATATCCGATGTGAACCGATTAATTATTTATGTAAAAACGGCTGATGAAAACTTCGATATAAAAGTGGACTTGCTTTCGGTTGTATCTATGCATGGCCATGTGACTGGTAATATTCTGTATAATGCTATATATTCAAATGTCCTTGCAGTCTTTGATATAACTAAATTAAGTAGCATATGTACTGATGGTGCTCAAGTCATGGTAGGTAGAAATGAAGGACTTTCTGGAACTCTAAGCAAGAACGGATACAATTTCCCTTTTTTTCACTGCATTATACATTAACAAGCCCTATTTGCAAAGTGTTTGAATACGACCAATGCAATGCAAGTTTCTGTAAAAATTATAAATAGGATTAGGGGAGGCCGAAATTCTTTACGGCATAGAAAGTTTTAAAAGAAAAGTTTTTAAAAGAAATCGATGCAGATTATGGTGACCTCTTACTGTTTACAGAGGTTCGTTGGTTAAGTCGCGGAAAAAGTTTAAAGCGAGTTTTTGATTTGCGCGGAAATTGTCTTATTTTTAGAAAACGATTCGTCAGCAGAGTCCCAAGAACTTCTTATATCTTTTAGAGATAAATATTTTATATTAGATCTAGCTTTTCTTGTGGACATAAGTGAACAAATTAATCAGTTGAATTTGACCTTACAAGGTCGCGATAAACAAATATTCGATTTAGTCTTAGCAATTGAAAAATTTCACCATAAATTAAGCTTGCTTATTAATAATTTTAAAGAAAACGACCTCACTGTTCTAAGAAGAACACGCTTTATTGTAGAAAAATATTCTAACAATTTTAAATTCCTCTTGATTTTACACTTTATGAGAAAAAATTGTTCAAATCCAACCAAAACTGTTCAAGACCCTATGTATCGAATATGTGTACCCCAGTACCTATAATTGACTTTTGTTCTCAAACATTGGTCAATTTGTGAGATATGCAATATAAATTCAGATGGAATCCTTTTACTGCAATAGTAATTCTGTGTATCAAAAATGGGTGGAATCGGGTCAATACTTCCCTGAGCCCACATACATATATCTATGTATATAAAAATTAAAATGTGTCTGTATGTTCCGGGTAGACTCCGAAACGGCTAAACCAATTTCAATGAAACTTTCAGGAAATATTTAAATTGACCTGACGAGTAATCCTGTAAAGTGTGGTGACGATCGGAGCACTTTTTTTTAACTGTTAAAAATATTCTAACCATGCAAGGCTGCAAGAATATCAACCAATCCTTGATATATTGCAGAGTATTGCATGTGGTTGTTCATGTACGTACATATGTACATATGTACGTTTGAAAATAGATATTTATTTTTAATTGTATTTCGGCTTTGCTGATAAGTGAGCATTTTCAATGATATTTGAACATATTGCCGAGGGAAAGAAATTAGTATTTAAAAAATTAGTTGACTGTATAACTTATTACAATAGCTAGAATATTTCTTACCTTATTTGTAAAGAATATATAAATGTCTAAATATAAGTACTATGTTAATATATTCCGCCTTTTTGAATCAATGAACCTGTTCAATTTTGAACAAAGCATATACGTATATACAAATGAACGTCATGACGATCTGAATCGATTTAACCATGCCCGTCAGTCCGTCTGTCCGTCTATATTTATGCGAAATCCCTCTGTTTTTGAGATATTGATTTGAAATTTTGCACCTTTCCCTTTTCAAAAAGCTGCTCATTTGTCGAAACGGCTAATATCGGACCACTATACTGAACGATCGAAATAAGGTAATGGAAAGTTTTTTTCATTTGACGAAATATTAGAATTATTGAATAAGACAATGGTGAAATACTCGAAGATATTGTTTATCTGAATCAAGTTCTATTTGAAAACTACTTCATTTGAATAGATATCTTTTGAAACTATTATCCAGATCAATTTTTAATTAAAAATATTATAATAAAAACGTAAAAACGAAACATCATTAGATCTATTTACTACAGTGCTTACTTTGATTATATGGTAAAAATTATAATGCAAAACACGCATCAGAGAATTACTCTCAATTCACTTAAAATGAGATCGGTTTAACCGTTCGTATGAATATTAACTCGATTAGTATTAATAAGTACATGACTTTCGACTATCCGGATACTGTAAATCGAATGTTATTATTCGAATAGTACCATATCCGGCTAACCGGATTGGTCGAATACCAAAAGCTCTAGTTCGTACATATCTATGTGTATACAACTATATATTGATGAATACACACATGTATGAAGGCATATAAGTTTCGTGCGCTTTCAACAAAACGATTGGTCATTATAGCTGAAAGCTTAGTACATTTTGAGAGAAAAAGTGGTAAACCTTTTTGAAGTTAAAACTACATAAACTACATGAAATACATAATTATATCAATTTATCAACAGTCACAAAAATCAAATTGGGCAAAAACTGTGCATAAAAAGGCTTGTCTCACCATTTTTAAGTTGGGATAAATTATAATAAATTAGCAATTAAATCTTTTTAATTTGCTCTCATTTAAGTTTCGTACCTTATTTGAAACTTCTTCATATTGTTATATTATGATTGTGCTGGTTGGTCAAGCTATGTGAAGGAAAATGTAATAAAAACTGAAATATTAAAAAAGAAATATCCTCCAGAATTCTTCTAGTTGACCACCGCGCTAACTTTGCTTGTTGTCTAGCCAGAGGAATTCAGCTTATGCCATGGGTCAAGATGTAAGGGCAAAACTAAGAAAGAAAGCACCGACCGAACGCTTACAAAACAAAAAAAGAAATATGTGCACACTAGCGGACCAAAAAAAAATTACAACTAAATAAAAATTTCATAGACTTTTGTAAAAATGAGGGCAGTCGGAGTACTGCCACTCCTACCCCTCGTAGATGTAAAATATTAAAAATTCTGTAATATGCAAACGTTTAAATTGTTTATAAAAATGAATTTATTTTATGCAAAAATGGAGAGTATAAAGTAAAAAAGTTTATGTTTTTAAATGTTTACGTTTATTAGTGAGTGCATTTCGGGCAAACACAACCGGATTTCCCGACAGCTACAAATTTGTCTAAGGAAGAACATTAATAACAGGCATGTGAGATAATTTTTTAAATGCATTACAATATAACCATACATTATTCCAAATCCTGTTCAATATCAACTTCTAACTCAAAAGAATATTCAGAGAGCATCCCTATATCGTCGTCCGAACTACAATTTTCATCATCATCTTCATGACGGGACGTAGAAGCCACGTCTAAATTGTCTGGAACAGCAGGCAACTCTAAAAGTTCAGTAACTTTATGTGGGACTCTTCGGATTAATTTATTTTTAGTACGATTATTTAAGCAGATACTTGATAACAAAGGGTCAGAAGAATCCATAGCTCTATTAAACACATCGACAATATTGTTACTTCGTGAATTTTTCCTCGCATGAGCAATACGATCTTTTTTGAAAAACTTATTTCTTGCTTCTGATGCATTTTCGCCTAGGCAGCCAATTGGTACTAAAGACGCCTCCATTATTTGTGCCGAATGAACTAAAATCTTGTGGACTGTTGCCGACATTGGGTACCAATCGTACTTATTGAAATATAAATCGGCAGTATCTATACAGAAATCATTGAACTTTTTAAAATTAATGCGAAATTCGCACGAAATCGACACCAGTATTATATGAAAATGTCTCAATAGATCAATGTCAATATTAGTAATTGATGCAAATAGTTCTAAGTTAGCGATATTCTCGTCGTTTGTTGAGCCACATCCATTTGACTTAGGTTTGTTAATATGCAATCCCATTTTCTCCCAAAAATTTTTCTGAATTTCCTGTTTTCTTTGCTTAATGGTATTTTTTTCTTCCGGACTCCTTACTTCCAGAAATCGTATCCAAACATGTAATGGACTGACGCCGTACTTTAAAGTGCTTGGTTTTGGTTCAAAAACAGGAGATTTTAGATCTCTTATAGACATAAATTGTTTCGGACTTGCACCACAAATAGGACAAGATTGAGTAGAATTTGCTCCGGTTAATATGTTCAAAACCTTGCCATCTATCAATGTCATATTTAAATCATACCTAATGATAATTTCCGTACCATCCTCCAAATCCCATTTTAACGGCGCTAAACTAGATATTTGCAGATCTAATTAGTTTTTTTCAGCTAAAATATGTTCTTTAGTTTCTTTAACGTACTCAGCTTTAATTGGTCTGCAAAACCGTATGGATTGAGGGGTGCGGTTAAGCCAAATGATCCGATTCGAAAATGATATTAATTTAAGAGGTATAATTGAGGTTACAAAGAGGGACTGATCAAAAGACTCAGGCGTGTTTTCGTTAAACATCTGTTTGAACATACTCTGTCCTGTTGAACCATCGAAACCGTAGCTAAATATCAATGTAGCTTCATTTATATCTGAGAGTTGTTCAATAACTTCTTTTTGTAGCAATAAAATTCTTTTGGCAGTGTGGTCTACCAGTTTTTGTAAAGGAACTTCTACGTAAGTTTCACAATTCGTTATCTCCTCTGGCCGGCAGTGAAGCTTGCATTCAATTAACTTATGGTACGCAGGGTATATGTCACAATTACGAGCTTTGTTCAGTAATCGCATGTTTACATACTGTTGCTTGCTCAAGTTATTCTCTAATAAAAACACTAAAGCTTCTTCTGCAGATAACGCAATTAGACTTTTCGTTGTAGAAACAATAATTTTCTTAATTTTCGATGGCCTTGTCGGAGATTTAAGCGACTGTTTCAACACAAATCTTAAATCAGGTTCATTTGCAGATCGTGCTGCATTAGGGTCATTTTGTTACTCCGAAGTCACATCTGAGGCAAGTTTTCTCTTCAAACGATCACTCGCCTCACTATAAATAAGTTGTGGTCTTCCTCTTTTACATTTGCGGCCAATTATGAAATTTGTCTCACCCTCTAGCCATTCATTATTATATTGCTTAAAACGAGTTAATGACCTTTGGTATTTGATCCATTTTCGATTTATGAATGAACGAAGATTCTCAATTTTCTTTTTAAACGCTTCCAATTCTTTTTCATCTATATTTTTATTTATTTCATGGATAATCCAATTCTCTGCTACATCTTTATTTTTCTTATTTTGTAGCCATACATTAAAAATGTCTTTATTTTTGAGGTTAATCGATTTTGAAAATATACATTATTTCCATCATTCGCAAAAATTAGCAAAAATTTTAATAACCACATGAAAGTACACATTATCACCTTTAATCTGATATATTGTTTATACAAAAGGGACCAAAACGAAGTAACGCTCCCATCCACAGAACACAAACACGATTGATAAATTTACACAACAAAACCACATACTAACACGTAATTAAAACTCGCTCACAACAATGATTCAAAAATGCTAGCTATTCCATTTTATATAAAATACCTTGATAACTATTTTCCATTTTTAGAAAGAAAAAAAAATGTTCACCCTTCATTATTAGAAACACTTGCGTTTTGAGTTATTATTTTTCATACGAATCACGAAAAACCATATGATTGAAATGTCATCTTTGAACGTACGGTAAATGAATAGGATTGCCATCTGTCCATATAAAATTTTTTTTTTTAAGATAAGAATAGTGGTATTAATTATATGTATTAATTTCCTTTTTTGAACGATGCAAAAAAAATGGTTTTTTGCCAAAAAAAAGCGGTCCGCTGGCCCATAGTGCAATGGTTTCTATAGTAATAATTAGATAATTAAAACCCCCATTATACTTTTTGGTTTCGACCATATTAAAAAAAAGAACTATTTAGATTTGAATTTTAATAGAACAATTTATTGGAAAGCAATTTTATAATTAAATTTTAATTCGCAATGTAGATTATTATATCTATCGAAAAAAGATAATAGTGATGTATTATAACAGGTGGCGCAAAAATTACCTTCCATTTCCCATCACTTTGGCCAGAACTTCCGGCGATAGGACCTCACATTCTTGACGGATATTGTCAAAAGCTGCAAGAGTCTGAGGCTTGTTGACATAAACCTGCGACTCCACAAAAAGAAGTCTGGAGCGGTCAAATCAGGCGATCTTGCTGACCAGTGCAAATCGCCAAAACGGGAGATTGGGCGCCCGGGAAATGCATCCTTCAGCATATCGGCTGTGGCACGCAGTGTAGCGTACCATTGTTTATTTACTTGTATTTCGCATGTGTTTACTACACAAATGTCAAAACAGAACTGACATTAGAGGTCAATTGCAAAATTTATAGCATCTTCTGACTTTTGCGCCACCCTGTACTATCGAGCATATAAATTATCCAAAGAAAATTACAAAATTACGCTTTACAAATCTTTCTTCTTCTTCTTAATTGGCGTAGACACCGCTTACGCGATTATAGCCGAGTTAACAACAGCGCGCCAGTCGTTTCTCCTTTTCGCTACGTGGCGCCAATTGGATATTCCAAGCGTAGCCAGGTCCTTCTCCACTTGGTCCTTCCAACGGAGTGGAGGTCTTCCTCTTCCTCTGCTTCCCCCGGCGGGTACAGCGTCGAATACTTTCAGAGCTGGAGTGTTTTCGTCCATTCGGACAACATGACCTAGCCAGCGTAGCCGCTGTCTTTTAATTCGCTGAACTATGTCAATGTCGTCGTATATCTCGTAAAGCTCATCGTTCCATCGAATGCGATATTCGCCGTGGCCAATGCGCAAAGGACCATAAATCTTTCGCAGAACTTTTCTCTCGAAAACTCGCAACGTCGACTCATCCGTTGTTGACATCGTCCAAGCCTCTGCACCATACAGCAGGACGGAAATTATGAGCGACTTATAGAGTTTGGCTTTTGTTCGTCGAGAGAGGACTTTACTTTTCAATTGCCTACTCAGTCCGAAGTAGCACCTGTTGGCAAGCGCAATCCTGCGTTGGATTTCCAGGCTGACATTGTTGGTGGTGTTAATACTGGTTCCTAAATAGACGAAATTATCTACAACTTCAAAGTTATGACTGCCAACAGTGACGTGAGTGCCAAGTTGCGAGTGCGACGACTGTTTGTTTGATGACAGGAGATATTTCGCTTTGCCCTCGTTCACTGCCAGACCCATTTGTTTTGCTTCTTTGTCTAGTCTTGAGAAAGCAGAACTAACGGCGCGGGTGTTAAGGCCGATGATATCAATATCATCAGCATACGCCAGCAGCTGTACACTCTTATAAAAGATGGTACCTTCTCTACTAAGTTCTGCAGCTCGAACTATTTTCTCCAGAAGCAGGTTGAAAAAGTCACACGATAGGGAATCGCCTTGTCTGAAACCTCGTTTGATATCGAACGGCTCGGAGAGGTCCTTCCCAATTCTGACGGAGCTCTTCGTGTTGCTCAACGTCAGTTTACACAGCCGTATTAGTTTTGCGGGGATACCAAATTCAGACATCGCGGCATAGAGGCAGTTCCTTTTCGTGCTGTCGAAAGCAGCTTTGAAATCGACGAAGAGGTGGTGTGTGTCGATTCTCCTTTCACGGGTCTTTTCCAAAGTTTCGCGTATGGTGAATATGTGGTCGGTTGCTGATTTTCCAGGTCTAAGGCCACACTGATAAGGTCCAATCAGTTTGTTGACGGTGGGCTTTAATCTTTCACACAATACGCTCGATAGAACCTTATATGCGATGTTGAGGAGGCTAATCCCACGGTAGTTGGCGCAGATTGTGGGGTCTCCTTTTTTATGGATTGGGCATAGCACACTTAAATTCCAATCGTTGGGCATGCTTTTGTCCGACCATATTTTTCAAAGAAGCTGATGCATGCTCCTTATCAGTTCTTCGCCGCCGTGTTTGAATAGCTCGGCCGGCAATCCATTGGCCCCCGCCGCTTTGTTGTTCTTCAGGCGGGTAATTGCTATTCGAACTTCCTCATGGTCGGGCAATGCCTTCTCCTGGCGTTGTGCATTCTCTGCCATTCAGCAGGCTGGAGAAGTGTTCCCTCCATAATTTAAGTATGCTCTGGGCATCGGTCACTAGATCACCTTTGGGGGTTCTACAAGAGTATGCTCCAGTCTTGAAACCTTCTGTAAGCCGCCGCATTTTTTCGTAGAATTTTCGAGCATTACCCCTGTCGGCCAGCTTATCATACTCTTCATACTCACGCATTTCGGCCTCTTTCTTTTTCTGTCTGCAGATGCGTCTCGCTTCCCTCTTCAATTCTCGATACCTATCCCATCCCGCACGTGTTGTGGTCGATCGTAACGTTGCGAGGTAGGCAGCCTGTTTTCTCTCCGCTGCGGCGCGGCACTCCTCGTCGTACCAGTTGTTCTTTTGCACTTTCCGAAAACCAAGGGTTTCGGTTGCAGCTGTACGTAAGGAGTTTGAAATGCCGTCCCACAGTTCCCTTATACCGAGTTGTTGATGAGTGCTCTCAGAGAGCAGGAGTGCAAGCCGAGTAGAAAATCGTTCGGCAGTCTGTTGTGATTGCAGCTTTTCGAAGTCGAACCTTCCTTGTGTTTGTTGGCGTGCGTTTTTTGCTGCACAGAGGCGGGTGCGAATCTTGGCTGCAACAAGATAGTGGTCCGAGTCGATATTAGGACCTCGGAGCGCACGCACATCTAAAACACTGGAGACGTGTCTTCCGTCTATCACAACATGATCGATCTGGTTGGTAGTTTTTCGATCCGGAGACAGCAGGTAGCTTGATGAATTTTTTTGTGCTGGAATCTAGTACTACAGATAACCATATTTCGGGCCCCGGCGAAGTCGATCAGCCTCAACCCATTTGGGGATGTTTCCTCGTGGAGGCTGAATTTACCGACCGTAGTGCCGAAGATACCTTCTTTGCCCACCCTGGCGTTAAAGTCGCCAAGCACGATTTTGACATCGTGGCGGGGGCATCTCTCATAAGTGCGTTCCAAGCACTCATAAAAGGCATCTTTGGTCACATCGTCCTTCTCATCCGTCGGAGCGTGGGCGCAGATCAGCGATATGTTGAAGAACCTCGCTTTGATGCGGATTGTGGCTAGACGTTCATTCACCGGAGTGAATGATAGTACTCGGCGACGGAGTCTCTCTCCCACCACGAATCCAACACCAAACTTGCGCACCTTTATATGGCCACTGTAGTAGATCTCACAAGGACCTACTCGTCTCTGTCCTTGTCCCGTCCATCGCATTTCTTGGACGGCGGTGATGTCAGCCTTTATTTTCACGAGGACATCAACCAGCTGGGTAGCGGCACCTTCCCAATTAAGGGACAGGACATTCGAGGTGCATGCCCTGATATCAAATCTTTCAAACTATGTAAATACATATACTCGTAATATACATATGCATCAATGCATCGGTAAATATGAATTAACACGAATTATTTATTAAACTGCTTGCGAAAAATCAATATGTTGCAAGTTATCTTCATACATTTTGTAATGACTGTGAATAAGTTTGTATTCAGAATATTGGAAAGCACTGTGTTAATTAAAACAAAAATATCTGTTTTATGCTTAATACGATACACATGGTTTTTTCAATAAATTTTATTTGAATAAACAATTTTATATTTCATAAATTTATTTAATATGAATATCGACGGGTGAGGCCGCGACACTCAAATTCCGGGGGCGATTTGTGGGTGCTGGCGATCAAGTTGACGTGGATCGTGGTTGACTTGTATGATTAAAGGCCTAGCTATAATGTGCATAAGCTAGCTTAAGCCAGCGTAAGCAACTGTCCGAATGCACACAAATTGTATGTTGCAACTATAATGTAGGGGATGTTCGAGTCTCAATCACTGCGACAGTATCGCAAGGCATCATATTCTACGCAAAAATGTTGCAATATAAGTATCAGCTGAGTATTTGCAGAAAAGCAACACTGTCGCAATATTGCTGCAGTTATTTGCTTGCTCGAACATCCCCGTACTTTACATCAAGTTTCGTTAAATTTTTTCAAATGTTATTTGCTTAAGGAAAATGCGAAACTGGTCGCATATTTTTTAAAAAGCTTGTAGCATTGATTTTTTTAGTATACTTTATATTTATTATAACAAATATATTTATTATAACAAAGATGCATAAAATGCATGTACCTTAACTCTTTTGAGTACTTGTTCATGAATTATTTTTCTTTTAATTTTTAATAAAAACAACTGAATGAAATTAATTAAACTCCATTTAGTTTTATTAAAAAAGAAATAAACAAGTTCGAAATGATTTTAGATATGTGATTTTAGAATATGTTTTCAAAAGTGTTAGAAAAAACTGCATAAGTTATTTATAATTTCCAAAGAACTTCTTCCACCGTAATGATGCAAATTGGAAGATTGCATAATCGATGGGATATTACTTTCAACTTCTCTACGCCATATACCGTCATGAAAATAACCATTAGAGTCCTCCCTATCAGCATAGTTGCTTGCAATATACGAATATGCATTAACGTTATTAAACATAATAAAATTATCTAAGGCAACGCACACCAAAACAATTTTTTCTGCATTTTCCGGAAATAAATGTAATGTTGTTAGTAAAACTCGCCAACGCGCTACTAGTATTCCAAAAGAGTTTTCTATTGTGCGACGAGCTCTTGATAACCGTTTATTAAACACCTCTTTTTCATTTGGTAGCATTCTCCCAGGGTATGGGCGCATTAAATTTATCCCTAAAGGAAAGGCAGCATCACCAACCATGAAGTGTGGAGTTTTTAGTTGCGTATTTGGTAAGTTTTTCACTGGAAGGATGGGAAGTTTGTGATTTAGCAACCTCTTTCCCAATCGACTCACTTGAAAAATGCCTTTACATGTAAAGAGAAACAATAATATTAATTAAAAAAAAAAAAAACAAATGCACAAATATAAAAGTCCTCACCACCATCACTCTGACTTAATAGACTGAATAGAAAAAAAAATTTTGTAGCAGAAAAATTGACTACCGCGTTTAGGTGGGCATCGAATAGCGATATGCTTCCCATAGATCCAACACAGTTGGGCATATTCCACAGTTCCCAGAAGTCTTGAGAAATTTGCTTGAAATCTCCTTCATTAGGCTCAGATATGTACATAAATAGAGCCACACTTCGTCCAAAGGACTTCAGCTGTCTCCAGAATATGCCCCTAACCGTTTCCTTACCCAGTTGAAATGATTATGTCAACGATTGAAACGAAGTTCCTTGCGATAAATATCTTTAAGAAAAATAAAGAGGAATAAGACATAATAAAGATATATTAGAATGAACAAACTTACTGTAATGTCAAAGCTAATCGACATTCCGGTTGCACAGGCTCCCTCAACGAATTCTTTTTTAAAAAGGGCTCAACCAGAGTAAGCAAAAGTTCATATACTTGTGGCCAGTGTTTAAAAAACTGCAGTCGAATTAGCAGAGTCGCAATATTGTTGCTATTCGCTACTTCAACTGCGAGCGATATCGAAAAGTATGCAAGTGCTTTTGCTTCTGTTTCTGAAAAAATCAGAAGTCGCATGCTTTGACTGGCGCAAAAATCAAACAGCTACGAAAATCAGAAATCAGCATAAGTCGCCGTTATTCGTTTTTCTGCTTTCTGCTTTGCTGTAGCTTTCGATCGTATACATAAGTTGCCGCAGCAGCTATCGACAATTTTCGACAGTCGTCGGCAGTCACAGTCGCGAAAAGTAATTCATTCGACTTTTTGCTACTTTTGATTTTTGTCGCTGTTGCTTTCGATCAGCAGCGAAAAAAAGCAAGAAGCGTCCGATTCGTGGAAGTCGGCCGTTGCGACCGTTTTTAATTAGCTACGACTTTAAAGAAATGTTTGGCAATTACTTATAGTGTACTTGAATTTTTTATTATGTTGTTCATTTT
>NW_026089623.1:3851919-3863305 GCF_024586455.1 Bactrocera neohumeralis
TGAAATTTTTTTTTAAAAAAAGGGTTTCGGGGGTTTAAACAGCAAGGGACATCTTGTTCGAAGACAAATCAAACCACAAAAAAAAAAATTACATAAAAAAACCACACAGGGAAAGGGAAAAATATTTAGGGGCGAAACTGCAAAAAACCAACTTGAAAATTCAATAAAGGGGAAATTTTTAAATTTGTTTCCCCCCTTTTAAAGGGGCCTTTTTTCCAAAAAAGGGGAATTCGGGTTTGTTGGTGCCCAGCTTAAATTGTTTGCGAAAAGGGGCATATTTACCCAAGTGCAAAAGCGAATCGATGTCGTGTATGCAATCGATCGCATCACACATTGTTGCACCAGTACCCGGTTTCACATGAGCCACACTACTTCATTCCGCATCAATGCGTTTTAAGACCCGAAAGCACAACAACCAAATTACGTGTTGTTTTTGACGCTTCGAGTCGTACTTCATCTCAAATTTCATTGAGCGAACTTTTGATGGTAGGTCCAACCATACAAGAAGAATTGTACTCAACTCTTCTTCGTTTTCGATTACACAAGTACGCTTTAACGGCAGACATTACTAAAATGTACCGCCAAATAATGGTGCACGAAGAAGATAGAAATTGTCAGCTTATTGTGTGGAGAGAGCATCCCTCAGAGCATATTCAAATTTTTCGACTTAACACCGTTATTTATGACACTGCGCCTGCATCATTACTCGCAACACGGTGTTCACAAATTCTCAGCGATGCTAATACAACTAAAATACCCACTCGGTTTATTGGCCATTAAAAGAGACTTTTATGTCTACAAATTATTGACAGGATCTGAAAATTTTGAGTCTCTAGATCTTACAAGAAGTGAAGTAATTAAAATATTAAACTCGGCAGGATTCATCTTAACGAAGTGGTTTTCGAACCACCCTAAATTTTTCGACAGTGATTGCACTGAAAAGTCATTAAGCTTCAATGGCAAAAATTCAACTACAACACTAGGAATCCATTGGATGCCGAAAGAGGATTTGTTTCGATTTGTTTTGGATGCCAACTTTCATGATCTGCGAGCTACTAAACGGAACATATTTTCAGTCTACGCTCGCCTTTTCGATCCTCTTGGATTACACTAGTCTACAGGCAATATGCAACTGATTGGCTATTGGTGTTTTTATATTAAATTAGGTGTACAAATAATCAATTCATATTTTAAAATTCCGTACCACGTAAGATTTTTAAGAATTTCAAAATTATTTTTTTTTACGTAGTATTAAGTAAATTTTTTGTTCTACTTGCGCCAAATCCATATATACTTTGAGTTATTTGTTAGTTGAGAGTATTTATGACATTTCTCGTATGTCTTTCTTGTTTATCAATTTAAAACTTGAAGGTAGTTGTATATTTATTGCGATAGCCGTTTAAAGTGAGATTTTTTGATTAAAATGTCTAAAGTACGAAAACGTGGTTGTAATACATTGACTGATTCATTTTGTTATGTTTGTGGCTTGTATACACCTAAATCTCATGCCAGATTAATAACTAAAGTGACTGAATTAGCATATCTCAAGTATTTTGGTTTTCCTATAGTGAATCAAGATCGGAATTGGACTTTGGATTTTCAAAAAAAAATCAGCACAAAATTCAATATCCCGACATATCTTCAGCTAAACGACCCGTTCCTCTTGGCGAAAATTTACCAATTCCCGTTTCACCATTGCCACAGGACTTAGATACAGAACTTGGACGTTGTGCTGTTGATGATGATATAGAAGAGAATATTATATCCCGTAAAAGAAGCAAAGAGTCTCCTGTGTATCAGATTTCCGAAGATGAAAAAGAAAAGAAAAAACACATTTGACCGAGCAGCCTGAATTTAATGATTTAGTGCGTGACCTTAATTTATCTAAACAACATGCAGAACTTTTAGCGTCAAGGTTACAGCAGTGGAGTTTACTGGCCAAAGATACAAAGCCGCGTTTAGATACCGCGTTTAGATACCGTAATGAAGAGTTTGCCTCTTTCTTTACATTACGAGATAAAATTTGCTTTTGTACTGATCCTGCAAGTGTTATGGAGAAGTTAGGCTATCAACATAATCCAGAAGAGTGGCGTTTATTCATAGACTCATCTAAGAAAAGTTTAAAAGCCGTTTTGCTACATAATGGCAACACTAAATCTTCAATTCCACTTTCCCACGCTGTTGATATGAAGGAAACTTATGAAAGTATGTCATTGATTTTGAATTGCACAAACTACAACCCTAACAAGTGACAGATATGTGGTGATCTTAAAGCCATAGGACTACTTCTTGGGCTTCAAGGGGGATTTACTAAATACTGCTGTTTTTTGTGCCTTTGGGACAGTGGAGCAACAGACAAACATTGCAAAATAAAAGATTGGCCGCAAAGAGGTTATTACGTGCCGGGTGAAGCTAACATCAAGAATATACCTCTAGTTGACCTTCGTAAGGTTTTGCTGCCCCCTTTACACATAAAACTCAGATTGATGAAAAACTTTGTTAAAGCTTTAGATAAGAATAGCGAAGCTTTCAAATACCTCAAAGAAGTTTTCCCGAAGTTAAGTGACGCCAAGTTAAAGAAGGAATTTTCATTGGACCCCAAATCCGAAAAATTCTGAAGGACAAGCAGTTTGAAGAGAAACTAAACCCCGTTCAACGTAAAGCCTGGATATCATTTAGAAGCACTGTCACGGATTTTTTAGGAAACAAAAAGTCTAACACGTATGAGGAACTAATCGACGAGTTGCTGGAAAACTACCAAAGAATAGGTTGCAGAATGTCACTAAAAATTCATTTTTTACATTCACATTTGAGTTTTTTTCCACAAAATTTGGGTTCCGTCAGTGATGAACAGGGAGAGAGGTTCCACCAAAATATTTTAACAATGGAACAGAGATATCAAGGCCGCTGGGATCCTGCAATGATGGGGGATTATTGTTGGTTCCTAATGAGAGAAAGTAATAGAGAATACAAGAAAAAATCGCCATTTGCAAAAAGGAAATCTACAAAACAGGTTCAATAGTTATATGTAATTATTACACGATATAATAAACGTCTTACATAAAGTAAAAACTTTTTTTTATTTTTAAATTTTATCAGTACACTAGTCAACAGTGCATTTTTCAAATATTTCTTCGAAGAGACTTTTTTTTGATGTAACTGGAAAACTGTACGTGATGTTTTTTTTTACCTTCTAATTCAAACTTAGGAACCTTTAAAGATAACGATGCCCGCATAGCCAAGACAGTTGCATTTTTTCGCTTTTTATTTGTAGACTTGTGTTATTAGCCCCACCAGTTACCAAAGCAAAAATCTTATTGCAAGAGCTTTGGATTCAAAAACTAAATTGGGATGAGTCGATTCCATTGCGCCTCGACACTAGCTGGCAGAATTTCAAAGCCAACCTACTGTAGCTCTCGTCAATTAGCATTCTTCGGTATGAAAACCTAGAGTCGACTGCTATATGCCAAATCCATGGCTTCTCTATAAGAGCGTACGGATGCTGCATATACATACGAAGGCAATCTGCTAGTGGTGTCAAATGTATGCTGCTTACTGCAAAGTCTAGAGTGACTCCGCTGAAGACCAAGTCTCTTCCGCGTCTCGAGCTCTCGGCAGCACATCTTCTTGCCAAATTATGGTCTCGAGTTGCACCACTGTTGAGTTGACGATTCGAGAAAATTACATTTTGAACAGACTCTGAAATCGTATTGCACTGTGGCTAAATGAGTTAAGCTTCCCGCCCTCACGCGCCACTACACCACACAACACACCACTCACAAGCAACACTGGCCCATACACCACACCTGAAGACAGCAGTTTCCCCACACACCACACATCCATTGGAAGCAGCAGAAAACACCACACACACACCAATACACGCAGCTGCTAATCCACCACCGACCAACGAGCAAAAAGCTTCCACTGGTATTCGACCAGGGAGACTTTTTATTATAACATTTATAATTTTATCAAATAAAATTGTGATCCCCCTTTTGATAAACCATTGCGTTACGAAAATTTTCCTTCCGGAGTCAGTGAGAAAGTAAGTGGTAAGTTAAATATGGTCCTTCGAGCCATCCTGAATGGCCCTATAGTGAAAATAAAAAGCTAAAAATATTAAATTTTATAAAAATTTTACAATTGGTGACAAAACAAAATGAATAAGTGTGCGCAAGGGCAAATGTAAGTGAGAAGTGAAACAGTGAAACTACATACATATACACACAAACATAGTGACGAAACAAAAAAGAGCAGAAAATTAAATTAAAAAAAAAAAAGTGCACAAGTGCAAGTGCAGTGAAACAGTGAAATTACATAAATACATACAAACATACAAACATAGAGAAAAAAAATATATATATACATACATATATAAAAAAGGCACAAGTGCGAATATATGCAGTGACATTGAAGAAATAACAGTGCGATAAAAAAGGAGAAAAAAAAATAATAATAAGCAGTTACTACTACGAAAAAAAACCCAAAAGCGGGCGCGAAAAAGAAAAAAAAACAGTACAATAAACCAAAAACCAACGGGCGCGAATATAAAATCATATATGTATGTAACTAATACATATTAATATAAAACGGGCGCGAAGTAAAAACAACAAAAAACAAACAACCATCAGGAAGCCACAGCAGCATTCCAGGACAGGACTTAGATAGCTCATAGGGACAACACACTTGGCCTACCGTAATCCCCAAAATCCCATGACCGATAACAAAGTGAGTCGTATCGATTCCTTTTAGTATTGCATATTTTGTTTCAATTTCTGCAGACACGAGCATACATATACATATCATTACGATAAAAAAGTTTTGCATCAAATGTATTTTATTTGCATAGAATAACTCATCCAGTTATTCTCATTTCGGTTATTAAATTTGCAAAAAAGTCATCAAGTTATTCTTATTTTATTTTATTGCTCCGGAAAACAAAAACAAAAAAAAAAAAAAACATAGACACCGGTTCCAAGCGGTCAAAGTAACTTTCGGTTAAAACAGAAATACCGTAAATAAAACTGTTTGGCATCACAGACAATATATATATTTATATCCATGTACTTGTATACACATATATGTATTTATGTACTGTGTATATATATCTAAATATATAAAGATTGTTTATTGGCCATTTATGCTTACCTTCGTGTATCAAAACACAAAATATCCACAAACATGAAAAAAAAAAAAATTAAAGTTTTTACTTGCACATATGTCCGGTGATACCCCTTATGCTTGATCAAGCAATAAGCAGGATTGCCTCAAATAAGTAAGCAAAAAGAAAGGCAAAAAACAAAAAACAATTATATATATACATATGTACATATGCATATATACATATATAGAAAACAAAAAAAGGAAAAAGGTAAAGAAAACCGAATAGAAAAAAATTACAGATTTACATATATATACGCACCAATTTGAACATACGTACATTTACATATATATTTATTATAAACTCAACCTTTTGAGAACATTTGAGTACATGCCAATAGACTGTACTCGCATACATACATATGCATATTTACGGGATATACAGAGAGTGCACATTTACAAGCCGAAGTGCTCATACGTTTACTTTGTTTCTCAATTCCGCTTACGCGCGCTCGCTGCACTAAGAAACAATATATGCACGTTTGCATATACACTTCCACATACGTTTATACGTAACGTAAATTATACCCTACGAGGGTACCTAAAAATATTATATACTTATCAAACGGTACGGTAGAAAAAAGTATAAAGCATTAAAATATATATTTATATAAATAAACAAATAATTAAAAATAACGAAGAAGTTAATCTACATATTCAAAGTCCAAATTGGCACATTTTCGGCAATACCCCTTGTGCTTTATAAGCAAAACAAGCAGGATTGCGTATACATATATGTATGTACAAAAACACTGATCTTTTATACGAGCACTCAGTTGCAAGTACATACATACAAAAGGATTCGTCTACAGGTATACCCTATAAGACATACAAACACTAAACAAATTAATAAAATAAAGATTGCATTTTTAACAATTAAATAATAATAAATAAATTCGGTAATACTTTTATACTTTTTTCGAGATTAATTAAAACGAAACGCGTTATTTAATTTAATCCGATAAACAAAATAAAATAAAACAAAACATTTTACAATTTTATTATTTACAAGAGACTTCGCTTTGTAATCAGCAATTCCATTTAAAGTCAATCAGTTTACACTGAAAGAAACTATTTCGTTAATTTATTTGTTCTAAATAAACGCAGATTCCAAAGAATCTAAATCTTCACAACTACTGAAAGTTCCAAAAATGATTTCGGACGAAAAAGTCCATGTACACCTGCAGAAGCTACACGCTCAAAGCAAGGTGTTACCAAACAAAACAGGGGGAAAGACATTATATACAGTAAATTTATTGCTGAGAGTGACAGTTTTATAAAATACTGTACTCGATTTTCATCTTCGCCGATTCAAGATAATTCTGAATCGGCATTAGAAATCAAAAAAGAAAATCTGGACAATTTTTGGATACGTCTCCAAGCTTCTTATGACGCAATAGTAGAATCTGATGACTCAGATCTACCAGAAAATTTAAATCCTCGGCTTACGCCAAATATAAAAATTGCTTAGACCAATTTGAAGAAACAAAAGCAATGATTACTGATCAATTGAAACTAACTAAAGCAATTGCACCTGCTCCACTTCCGCGAGAAGAGATGCCACAAATACAAAGTCAAGAGGCAAGTTCAGGCATCCACCTCAAGGTGAACGCATGTGACACAGAAATTTTTCATGGGGGTTATGAACAATGGCCGTCCTTCCGGGACATGTTCACAGCCGTTTTTACATAAACCACCCAAAATTATGTAATGCACAAAAATTGTATCACCTCCGATACAAAACGAAAGGTCAAGCTGGCGTCATAGTAAAACAGTTCGCATTAAATGACGACAATTTTAATATGGCTTGGGAAGCTTTAAAATCAAGATACGAGAATGAACGAATACTGGTCGATAAGCAGATAACAATCTTAATGAACTTGCCAAAAATTCAAAAGGAAACCAGTGAAGAATTTATCAAACTTCAATCCACGGTTTCCAATTGTTTGTCGATTTTATCGACACAAAACATTCCCAAAGACAACTGGGATCCTGGTATACTGGTAAATATATGCATAGCAGCATTACCAGAAAAGTCTTTATTATTGTGGGAGCAATCGCTCTCATCAAGGAAAAGGTGCCCAACGTGGCAACAAATGAAAGATTTTCTCACTACCCAGCACGAAATCGCGGAAAGGGTAGACAAAAAAATAAATACAAGTAAACCAAAAGGTATTCAGCAAGACTTCAATCGAAGCTTCCGCAAGCCCCAAGCCAATAGCAACAACAATTTGAATAGAAGCTTCTTCAAAACGCAATCGTTCTCATCTGAACAGAATAAATATAGATCATGCGAACTATGTACAGGAGGGCATAAGCTCAAATCTTGCGAGAGATTTAAAAAATTGAATATTATCGACCGCAACAATTTCGTGAAAACTAAAAGACTTTGTAAAAACTGTCTGTCACATGCGCATACACTCAAAGAGTGCGAAAGCAAATTTAACTGCGTCTATTGTCATAAACGACACCATTCGATGCTTCATATAAATAATTTTTCCAGCTTACCCTCAAACAGCGCAAATATCAAGAGAGCCACGGGTTTAGTTGCAACAACGAATCCCGAAGTGCCAAATCCACAAAATTGCCAAGAAGCACCATGCTGCTTAAAGGCTTTAAAAACTCAAACTCTACATAGCGAAAATCAAAGTAGGGTACTACTACCCACAGCAGTCGTCTCCATCGAACATCGAGGAGAACTGTTTAAGCTCAGAGACCTAATAGACCAAGGATCACAACGATCTTTCATAGCGTCTAGGGCACAAAATAGGCTAAATCTGCCAACAAAACAAGCCAACTTTGAAATAACGGGAATGGGCGGAAGAGTAGTTCAAAACTCTAATAAAATCTGCCCCTTTACCCTATTTCAAGTGGATATAAGAATACAAGCAGAAGCTATAGTCTTACCGCAATTAACCAATATGTTACCAAGCTATCATATAAATAGCAAACATTGGGAAAAGGTTTCACACCTTAAGTTAGCAGATCCCAATCCCCGCTCAAATAGACCTTCTATTAGGCAGCGATCTCATACTACAAATAATACTCCACGAGTACCTCAGGTATTATTTGTGGTATTCCTGCGTTGAGGTTGTTTGAGCGAGGATCTGCTAACTAAGTGTGAAACCTTTCCCAATGTTTGCTATTTATATGATAGCTTGGTAACATATTGGTTAATTGCGGTCTGCTTAGTAGCTTCTGCTTTGCTATTCATATATGCTTGAAAATAGGGTAGTGGGGCAGATTTTATTAGAGTTTTGAACACTCTTCCGCCCATTCCCGTTATTTCAAAAGTTGGCTTGTTTTGATTGGGTTGTATTTTGACCCTAGACATATGAAAGATCGTTGTGATCCTTTTTAAAGGTCTCTGAGCTTAAACAGTTTTTGATGTTCGATGGAAAACGACTGCTGGGGGTGGGACCTACTTTTTTTTCAAGAGGTTTGGGGTTTTTAAAAAAATTTAAACAGCATGGTGCTTTTTTTGGCTTTTTATTTTTGGGGTTTTTTGCCAATAAATTGGGTCTCTTGATATTTTGTTTGAAAAGGGAAGCTGGAAAAAAAAATATGAAACATTGATGGTGTCGTTTTTGACAAAACGCAGTTAAGCCCACCCCTTTTGGGAGTGGTATGCGAAAGTGAAACGGTTTTTTCAAAGTTTTTTAAATTTTCACCCAAAAATTTTGCGGTCGGTAATATTCAATTCTTTAAATCTCTCGCAAAATTTGAAACTTTTCCCTCCCTTTTCATGCATGATCCTTTTTTATTCTGTTTCAGGGTTTTAAAAAGCTTCTATTCAAATTGTTGTTTTCCAGGGGTTTGGAAAAGCTTTGTGAAGTCTTTTCTGAATACCTTTTTTTTTTTCTTGATTTTTTTTCCCCCCTTTCTTCGTTTTGTGCTGGGTAGTGAAAAAACTTTCTTTTTTTGCCCCTTGGGGATTTTTTCGAATGGCGTTCTTTTCCCCAATAATAAAGACTTTTTTGGGTAATGCTCTTTTCCGGAAAAACCGGATCCCCTTTCTTTAGAAATTTTTGTCGATAAAATCGACAAAAACCCCAAACCGTGGGTTAATTTGATAAATTCTTCACTGGTTTCCTTTTTAATTTTTGGAAGTTCTTAAGTTTTTTATCCGCTTATCGACCTTTGTTCATTCTCGTATCTTATTTTAAAAACTTTGGGGGAAAAGCCGTGTGTCTTTAATGCGAATTTTTTAACTTTTTCCCTTTTTTATCGGAAAGGGGATAAAATTTTTTGCTTATAAGGGGGGTTTATGAAACGGCTGTGGAAAAGTCCCCAAACCTTTTTATAACCCCCCAAAAAATTTTGTGTCACATTCCTTGGTGGATCCTTTAAACCCTTTTGACTTTTTTTTTTGTGGCATCTCTTCTCGCGGAAAAATGGAGGGGGGTCCCAAATTTCAATTGGGTTTTAATTGATCGTTAAGTTTTTTTTCTTAAAGGCTAACAAATTTTTTTTGGGGTAAACCAGGTTTTAAATTTTTAGATCTGAGTCCGGGAATATTGCTCATGCCGGGGGGACGTTCCAAAAAAGTCCGGGTTTTTTTTTTGACTAATGCCCATTCGGGGGGGATCTTTAATCGGCGAAAAAAATCGGACGGGAAAATAAAACTTTTTCCTCTCGGGTTTTTTGATAGTGTCTTTCCCCCCGTTTTTTTTGGCCCTTTGCACGGGCCTTTTTTGCAGGTTGTGGTTTTCTCCCAAAGGGGCTTTTATTGGGTTTTAATTTAGATTTTTGGAATCTGCTTTTTTATTCAAATAAATTCGAATAGTTTCTTTCGTGTAAACTGATTGACTTTTGGAATTGCTATTAAAAACGAAGTCTCTTGTAAAATAATAAAATTAAAAATGTTTTTGTTTTTTTTTTATTTTGGTTATCCCGGGTTAAATTAAATGGGGCGTTTTTTTTAAATTTAAACTCGAAAAATATGTTTCCCAATTTTTTAATTTTTATTTTTGGTTTAAAAAAACAATTTTTTTTTAAATTTGAATGTTTTTATGGTCTTTTTAAGGGTTCCTATAACGAATCCTTTTTTTGTATTAAAGCAACGGGGCTTAAAGAGATCGGTTTTTTTTTTACATACTATATCCAATCCCCTTTTTTTTGCTTTTAAAGCAAAAATAAATTTCCGAAAAGGGGAATTTTAAATTTGAGGTTGGGGGCCCAATTCCGGTTTTTTTTTTTTGTTTTTAAAAAATTTTTTGATGCTTTTATCTCCAAAAACCCTTTTTTTTATAATATTTAGGTAAAACCCCCCAAGGTAATTTACGTTATATACGTATGTGGGAAAATGTACCGGGGAAACGTGCTATTTTTTTGTGCGGACCCGGGGAAGGAAAATTTAGAAAAAAAAGTAAACGGCTATTCACTTTGGCTTTGAAATTGCCCTTCTTTATCAAAAATAGCTTTTTGTTCGGGACAGTTTTTGGCCCCTGTACTCAAAAAATTTTTTCAAAAAGGGAAATTTATAAAAATATATATGTAAATGTCTAAAATTTTAAAATTTCGTATATATATGTAAATCTTAAATTTTTTCTATTCAGTTTTTCTTTACCTTTTTCCTTTTTTGTTTTCTATATATGTATATATGCATATGTACATATGTATATATATAATTGTTTTTGTTTTTTGCCTTTCTTTTTGCTTACTTATTTGAGGCAATCCTGCTTATTGCTTGATCAAGCATAAGGGGTATCACCGGACATACATATGTGCAAGTAAAAACTTGAATTTTTTTTTTTATGTTTGTGGATATTTTGTGTTTTGATACACGAAGGTAATCATAAATGGCCAATAAACAATCTTTATATATTTAGATATATATACACAGTACATAAATACATATATGTGTATACAAGTACATGGATATACTATATATATATATATACCAACATATGTATTGTCTGTGATGCCAAACAGTTTTATTTGCGGTATTTCTGTTTTAACAGAGAAGAAAGTTAATTTGACCTTGGCAACCCGGTGTCTTGTTTTTTTTGTTTTTGTTTTTGTTTTCCGGAGCAATAAAATAAAGATAAATAACGATGAATTATTCTATGCAAAGTTTTCTATTGTTTTTGTTTTTACCCAATTTAATAGCAAATGAGAATAACTGGATGAGTTATTCTATGCAAATAAAATACATTTGATGCCTTTTTTTCGTAAAGAAAGTATATGGCTCCGAAAATTAAAAAAAAAAATGCAATACTAAAAG
>NW_026089623.1:3863405-3955460 GCF_024586455.1 Bactrocera neohumeralis
CTGCAACAACTCCAGCGATTACTAGGCTAAAAATTTGCCTAGGGTGACCAGGATGGCTAAATGGGTATCAGCCTTCCCCCTTCTGCCCATCACCACGTCTATATATCGGGTGATTTTTTAAGAGCTTGATAACTTTTTTTAAAAAAAAAACGCATAAAATTTGCAAAGTCTCATCGGTTCTTTATTTGAAACGTTAGATTGGTTCATGACATTTACTTTTTGAAGATAATTTCATTTAAATGTTGACTGCGGCTGCGTCTTAGGTGGTCCATTCGGAAAGTCCAATTTCGGGCAACTTTTTCGAGCATTTCGGCCGGAATAGCCCGAATTTCTTCGGAAATGTTGTCTTCCAAAGCTGGAATAGTTGCTGGCTTATTTCTGTAGACTTTAGACTTGACGTAGCCCCACAAAAAATAGTCTAAAGGCGTTAAATCGCATGATCTTGGTGGCCAACTTACGGGTCCATTTCTTGAGATGAATTGTTCTCCGAAGTTTTCCTCATAAAATGGCCATAGAATCGCGAGCTGTGTGGCATGTAGCGCCATCTTGTTGAAACCACATGTCAACCAAGTTCAGTTCTTCCATTTTTGGCAACAAAAAGTTTGTTAGCATCGAACGATAGCGATCGCCATTCACCGTAACGTTGCGTCCAACTGCATCTTTGAAAAAATACGGTCCAATGATTCCACCAGCGTACAAACCACACCAAACAGTGCATTTTTCGGGATGCATGGGCAGTTCTTGAACGGCTTCTGGTTGCTCTTCACCCCAAATGCGGCAATTTTGCTTATTTACGTAGCCATTCAACCAGAAATGAGCCTCATCGCTGAACAAAATTTGTCGATAAAAAAGCGGATTTTCTGCCAACTTTTCTAGGGCCCATTCACTGAAAATTCGACGTTGTGGCTAAGGCTAAGTCTATTCATGATGAAATGTCAAAGCATACTGAGCATCTTTCTCTTTGACACCATGTCTGAAATCCCACGTGATCTGTCAAATACTAATGCATGAAAATCCTAACCTCAAAAAAATCACCCGATACATATGCAACATTGGTACGCCACATTCCCCACACTCATCATCATTTTCCTCGCAGACGTGTTTCTAGTGGTCTAAAATATCAGCAAGAATTTGTGGTTTTTTAAAGTGGTAGCAGGCTTGTTTATGTTTGAGACTTACCGGGAGACTGGAACTGGACTTTTGATTGACTGGATGCTGATACCAAAAAATTAGATAAGTACTTTGATTTGGTCTCCATAGAATTTGGCACTTACCTGCCCTTTTTTTGGTAAATTTATATACAAAAAATAAAAATTAAATAGGAATTTCCCCATGTAACAGCGAATCAAAACGTGCAATCACTTCTTTTTGCCGTTTTGATTTAGTCTATCAGCTGTTTTTTATTTTGTTTCTCCTTTTTCTCCTTCTTCGTTTTGCTTTGGTTACGGCATTGCCAACCATCAAAATATAAGTAAGGTTTGTTAGGACAAAGACTGAACGTACCCACTGACAGGTGGGTTCTTGAGAACGCCTCCAAAAGGTAAACCTGAAGAGGCCTCCGCTGCTGAATCAGCAAAAATATGCGAAAATCCCGACCAAGCAGGCAAAGGTGGCAAATCTGAGCAGCTTCAATATAATGAAAATCCCAGTATTTTCTGCAAGCTGGGTAAAAAAATTAAAGAGCTCGAAAGCATGATGTCTGGTCAGAGACATATTAACCAAGCTATGCGGGATCTGATAAGCTGTATCACAAGCTTGTATGACAAGGCAGAAAAACAAGAGCACCCGTCGAAAAGAGTTATGGTAGGAAAGGCGTCGCAGGTATCAAAAGTGATAAAAATGCCCCAACGAGACCTCGCGAGATATTGGGATATTTGCCACCAACAAAGAAGCCGAAAAACATGAGTCATAAAGTGCAAGCAACATATAGTGAGGTCACTGAATGCATGCACGAAGACAGTTTGGGAGACAAGCCCGCTGGCGAGAAATGGGTAGACGCCGTAAGAAAGAAGAATCCGATCGAGAAGAGAATCAGATCGAAACCAGACGCTATAATCTTACCAAAAAAGGAGGGAGCGCCGTATGCGGATATCTTGAACAAAATAAAATGTGACAGAGGCCTTGAAGAACTGGGTTCAAACGTGAGGTACATTAGAAAAACCCTCAAAGGAACTCAAGCAGAAAAGAGAGCCGACACGTTCGAAAGCGCCCTAGAAGGAGTTATTGGTGAGATGGCCGTAATACAGCCAAAAACTCATAATATTACCATTATGTGCAAAGACTTGGATGAGATAACCACCCTGAAGAAATCTGTGAGGCATTACAAAAGGAGTGTGGGATCCAAAACCTGGGGAAGCAAAATATAAAAAATTTGCGAAAAACTCGAAGTGGCACTCAAATAGCCCTTATATGCCTATGAGCTGAGGATGCCAAAACTTTACTCAAGTGTGGCAAAGTAAAGATCGGGTGGTCTATTTGCCGCCTCCGGGAATGTTCACCTATTACTCGTTGTTTTAGGTGCTTCCAACTAGCACACAAATGTTGTAGCCCCACTGATAGGTCTTCACTTTGTACACGTTGCGGAACCCCAGGTCACGTGGCAAAGACAAGCACAAATTCTCCAAGTTGTATGCTCTGTAAAGGGGAGCACTCCGTTCTAGGTACAGTCTGTCCTAAATACGCAGATATGCTGAAGTCAACGAAAAAATGAAGACCTTCTACAACAGACGGTGCTGGAGGAAAACATAGATGTCGCCCTATTAAGCGAACAATATTCTCAACGTTCGGAAGGCACTTGGAGTAAAGATATAAGTGGCAAAGCGGCAATATGGGCCTGGAAAGGTCAAGCCTTCACATCACGTTCCAAGGGATCCTATAACGGCTTTATGGCGAATATAGAAGGAATATACTTTGTAAGCTGCTATTCTCGTCCTAGCGCAACAATTAGCGAATTTGAAAATTTTCTCCTGGAGTTATCTCTAGAAATCAGAAGCAAATCGCCAATAATAATAGCGGGAGATTTTAACGCATGGTCTACTGCTTGGGGTAGCAGAATTACTAATCATCGTGGTCGCCTCATTCTAGAATTTTTGAGCCAAACAAACCTTACGATTTCAAACAGTGGCACACAAAATACGTTTCAAAAGGGAAATAAAGGTTTAATAATAGACTTAATGTTTGCTAACGACGTGCTTAGCAGGCATATTAAGTGGAAGGTGTCAGATATGTACACAAATAGTGACCAAATGGCTATAATTGCTGAAGTTTCGTTCTCCCAAGAAACGGAGCACTGTCCGAGAAATACCTCTCGAAAACGAAGTTGGCGGCAAAAGGAATTTGATACTGACGTTTTTGAGAGCGTCTGGAGTGCGGCAAAGGCATCAGGCGAAAACGCAGCCCACTTAGTATCCGCTGTGCGGAAGGAAATAGTTGCAGCATGCGATGCAACTATGCGCAGGACGAGATACTATAACAATCGAAAGCCGGTATATTGGTGAAACGACGAAATTGCCAAGCTGAGGAAGCTTTCTGACTCAGCTAGACGCCGCCTACAGCGTAACCAGGGACGTGACAACGAAATCAGCCTCAGAGGAGCATTTAAATGCCAAAAAAAAGGTCGTAAAATCAGCCATTAGTGAAGAGAGGCAGTGAAGAGGCGAACATAGACCCCTGGGGAACGGCATACAAAATCTGTATGTCGAAATTCAAAAATAAGCCGCAGCAGCCCAAGAACGCATTATTTATGAAAAATGTTGTCGAAGCGTTATTCCCGACACATGCCTCCATTTCCTATATTAAAAGAAACGTAGCTACGGAGCTACCCCTATTAGTCACAGAAGATGAACTATTGGCTATTGCGAAAAAAATCAAAAACTCCAAAGCGCCAGGAATAGATGGTATACCAAATACAGCCCTTAAAAAAGCCATAACTCAAAGGCCCAGATTATTTGTTAACATGTACAATGCGTGTATATTAGAAGAGGTATTCCCCGATCCGTGGGAGGTACAGCGTTTGGTGCTACTGCCAAAGCCAAATAAGCCACCAGAAGAACCTTCATCTTATCGACCTCTTTGCATGCTCGACACAATTGGGAAAGTGTACGAAAGCATTGTAAGAAACTGCTTGGAGTAAGCAATCCAAAAAGACGGCGGATTATCAGAGAGACAATACGGCTTTATTAAAAAGAGGTCAACTATTGACGCACTTTGAGAAGTAGTTGATACTGCAAAATGTGCAATAAGTGAAAAAAGATGGAAGGTGGTAGGAAAAAATACTGCGCGCTAATAACCCTGGACCCTTCAACTCCGCAAAGTGGGCAAATATAATAAAAGCTCTACACGATATACACGCTCCTCATTATCTGATAAATATTATAATGAGTTATTTTCAAAATAGGAGATTGCTATACGAGACCATATATGTATGTAAATAATACATATAAATATAAAACGGGCGCGAAGTAAAAACAACAAAAAACCAACAACCATCAGGAAGCCACCGCAGCACCACAGGACAGGACTTGGATAGCTCATAGGGACAACACACTTGGCCTACCGTAATCCCCAAAATCCCATGACGGATAACAAAGTGAGTCGTATCGATTCCTTTTAGTATTGCATATTTTATTTCAATTTCTGCAGACACGAGCATACATATACATATCATTACGATAAAAAAGTTTTGCATCAAATGTATTTTATTTGCATAGAATAACTCATCCAGTTATTCTCATTTCGGTTATTAAATTTGCAAAAAACAAAAAACAATAGAAAACTTTGCATAGAATAACTCATCAAGTTATTCGTATTTTATTTTATTGCTCCGGAAAACAAAAACAAAAAACAAAAAAAAAACAAAGACACCGGTTGCCAAGCGGTCAAATTAACTTTCGGTTAAAACAGAAATACCGCAAATAAAACTGTTTGGCATCACAGACAATATATATATATATATATATATATATATCCATGTACTTGTATACACATATATGTATTTATATACTGTGTATATATATCTAAATATATAAAGATTGTTTATTGGCCATTTATGCTTACCTTCGTGTATCAAAACACAAAATATCCACAAACATGAAAAAAAAAAAAATTAAAGTTTTTACTTGCACATATGTCCGGTGATACCCCTTATGCTTGATCAAGCAATAAGCAGGATTGCCTCGAATAAGTAAGCAAAAAGAAAGGCAAAAAACAAAAAACAATTATATATATACATATGTACATATGCATATATACATATATAGAAAACAAAAAAAGGAAAAAGGTAAAGAAAACCGAATAGAAAAAAATTACAGATTTACATATATATACGCACCGTTTTGAACATACGTACATTTACATATATATTTATTATAAACTCAACCTTTTGAGAACATTTGAGTACATGCCAATAGACTGTACTCGCATACATACATATGCATATTTACGGGATATACAGAGAGTGCACATTTACAAGCCGAAGTGCACATATGTACGTTTACTTTGTTTCTGAATTCCGCTTACGCGCGCTCGCTGCACTAAGAAACAATATATGCACGTTTGCATGTACACTTCCACATACGTATATACGTAACGTAAATTATACCCTACGAGGGTACCTAAAAATATTATATACTTATCAAACGGTACGGTAGAAAAAAGTATAAAGCATCAAAATATATATTTATATAAATAAACAAATAATTAAAAATAACGAAGAAGTTAGTCTACATATTCAAAGTCCAAATTGGCACCTTTTCGGCAATACCCCTTGTGCTTTATAAGCAAAACAAGCAGGATTGCGTATATATGTATGTACAAAAACACTGATCTCTTATACGAGCACTCAGTTGCAAGTACATACATACAAAAGGATTCGTCTATAGGTATACCCTATAAGACATACAAACACTAAACAAATTAATAAAATAAAGATTGCATTTTTAACAATTAAGACATACAAACACTAAACAAATTAATAAAATAAAGATTGCATTTTTAACAATTAAATAATAATAAATAAATTCGGTAATACTTTTATACTTTTTTCGAGATTAATTAAAACGAAACGCGCTATTTAATTTAATCCGATAACCAAAATAAAATAAAACAAAACATTTTACAATTTTATTATTTACAAGAGACTTCGCTTTGTAATCAGCAATTCCATTTAAAGTCAATCAGTTTACACTGAAAGAAACTATTTCGTTAATTTATTTGTTCTAAATAAACGCAGATTCCAAAGAATCTAAATCTTCACAACTACTGAAAGTTCCAAAAATGATTTCGGACGAAAAAAGTCCATGTACACCTGCAGAAGCTACACGCTCAAAGCAAGGTGTTACCAAACAAAACAGGGGGAAAGACATTATATACAGTAAATTTATTGCTGAGAGTGACAGTTTTATAAAATACTGTACTCGATTTTCATCTTCGCCGATTCAAGATAATTCTGAATCGGCATTAGAAATCAAAAAAGAAAATCTGGACAATTTTTGGATACGTCTCCAAGCTTCTTATGACGCAATAGTAGAATCTGATGACTCAGATCTACCAGAAAATTTAAATCCTCGGCTTACGCCAAATATAAAAATTGCTTAGACCAATTTGAAGAAACAAAAGCAATGATTACTGATCAATTGAAACTAATTAAAGCAATTGCACCTGCTCCACTTCCGCGAGAAGAGATGCCACAAATACAAAGTCAAGAGGCAAGTTCAGGCATCCACCTCAAGGTGAACGCATGTGACACAGAAATTTTTCATGGGGGTTATGAACAATGGCCGTCCTTCCGGGACATGTTCACATGTAATGCACAAAAATTGTATCACCTCCGATACAAAACGAAAGGTCAAGCTGGCGTCATAGTAAAACAGTTCGCATTAAATGACGACAATTTTAATATGGCTTGGGAAGCTTTAAAATCAAGATACGAGAATGAACGAATACTGGTCGATAAGGAGATAAAAATCTTAATGAACTTGCCAAAAATTCAAAAGGAAACCAGTGAAGAATTTATCAAACTTCAATTAACGGTTTCCAATTGTTTGTCGATTTTATCGACACAAAACATTCCCAAAGACAACTGGGATCCTGGTATACTGGTAAATATATGCATAGCAGCATTACCAGAAAAGTCTTTATTATTGCGGAAGCAATCGCTCTCATCTCGTAAAAAATGCCGAACGTGGCAACAAATGAAAGATTTTCTCACTACCCAGCACGAAATCGCAGAAAGGGTAGGCAAAAAAAATAAATACAAGTAAACCAAAAGGTATTCAGCAAGACTTCAATAGAAGCTCCACAAGCTCCAAGCCAATAGCAACAACAATTTGAATAGAAGCTTCTTCAAAGCGCAATCGTCCTCATCTGAACAGAATAAATATAGATCATGCGAACTATGTACAGGAGGGCATAAGCTCAAATCTTGCGAGAGATTTAAAAAATTGAATATTATCGACCGCAACAATTTCGTGAAAACTAAAAGACTTTGTAAAAACTGTCTGTCACATGCGCATACACTCAAAGAGTGCGAAAGCAAATTTAACTGCGTCTATTGTCATAAACGACACCATTCGATTCATATAAATAATTTTTCCAGCTTACCCTCAAACAGCGCAAATATCAAGAGAGCCACGGGTTTAGTTGCAACAACGAATCCCGAAGTGCCAAATCCACAAAATTGCCAAGAAGCACCATGCTGCTTAAAGGCTTTAAAAACTCAAACTCTACATAGCGAAAATCAAAGTAGGGTACTACTACCCGCAGCAGTCGTCTCCATCGAACATCGAGGAGAACTGTTTAAGTTCAGAGCCCTAATAGACCAAGGAGCACAACGATCTTTCATAGCGTCTAGGGCACAAAATAGGCTAAATCTGCCAACAAAACAAGCCAACTTTGAAATAACGGGAATGGGCGGAAGAGTAGTTCAAAACTCTAATAAAATCTGCCCCACTACCCTATTTTCCCCCAAGCGGATATAAGAATACAAGCAGAAGCTATAGTCTTACCGCAATTAACCAATATATTACCAAGCTATCATATAAATAGCAAACATTGGGAAAAGGTTTCACACCTTAAGTTAGCAGATCCCAACTGCAACACCCCCGCTCAAATAGACCTTCTATTAGGCAGCGATCTCATACCACAAATAATACTCGAAGGTATTGAGAAAATTTCAAACACACTTTTGGCACAAAAGACTATTTTCGGTTGGATCCTAAGTGGACTAGTCACGGAACCAGTCACAACAATGACAACTCAAGTTGAGGAAATCTCAAACGAGTACCTCAATTCACAATTGAGAAAATTTTGGGAGATAGAAGAACCCCCGAAGATCAGTATTGTGAAGACTTTTACAAAGCCACAACTACTAGATCAGATAATGGTCGGTATGTCGTACGACTACCACTAAAACAACAATTTCCCAACACAATCGCCTTAGGACACTCTCGCACCTCTGGAATACAGCAGTTTCAATGTATGGAAAGAAACCTACTTAAACAAGGTGAGCTCAAACCAGAATATGATGGTGTGTTGGAAGAATACCTCCATTTAGATCACATGGAGGAAGTAAGCCCGTGCGAAAAAATCATCAATGGCAAATACTGCTCATTTTACTTGCCACATCATGCAGTAGTAAAGCCAGATAAAAAAACAACTAAAGAGTTGTCTTCAACGCCTCAAGATCCACTAGCTCGGGGAATTCCCTAAACGATATCCTGTTTACAGGACCCACGCTCCAACCTGATTTAATGCTGCTTATTTTAAACTGGCGTATATTCAAATACGTATTCAACGGGGACGTCGAAAAAATGTATAGACAAATAGTCGTACATAAAGACGATCAAGATTTTCAGCGAATTGTTTTTTGGCGTTAACTGTGCCCCATACTTAGCCATTCGAACACTCCATGAATTGGCTGAAAACACCAGGTCAGAATTTCCTCTGGCAACCCAGGTGTTAAAAACACAAACGTATGTAGACGATATTCTGTCTGGAAGTCACAGTCTTCCGCAAGCATACGAATCATTATCACAGGTAATCCAAGCCCTCAAAACCGCAGGGTTTCCATAAAGAAAGATTACGGCAAATCACCCAACTATATTAAAAAACATACCAACAGAAAATTTGTTGGACACTAATTTCCTTGTTTTCGAAAAGGAAAGTACAACAAAAACTCTGGGAATCCAATGGAATGCGATATCGGACCAGTTTTCATACACAACTGAGTCCATATCCGCTTTATCCGCAATTACAAAACGCCAAATTCTCTCCTCTGTGGCAAAACTTTTTGACCCCGCAGGATGGCTTTCGCCAATTATGATACAAGCAAAAAATCCTGATACAAGAATTATGGCTAGATGGGACCAACTGGGACGAGCAAGTAAAACCACTTCGTTTAGAAAAGTGGTCCCAGTTCGCGAGCAATCTGAACGATATCACACAAATACAAATCCCACGATGGGTAAATTATGTCCCAGAGCACAAAGTCGAACTACATGGCTTTTGTGACGCCTCTGAAAAGACGTATTGCGCCACTATATATGTTCGCACACAAAGCAACAAGGCGACCACAAGCCACTTGCTACTTTCAAAAGCAAAAGTGTCTCCTCTAAAAACAATAAGTCTACCACGACTAGAACTATGTGGTGCACTACTACTTGCCAAACTAGCATCCATAGTGCAAACGCAACTGAATATTGCAATATTAATATTGATATTGAATGAGGACATTGCATTATTTTAAAATGGGAGGAGTGACATATCCTAATGTTGCATTGGAGACTTTTGCCAGCAAAAGCATCGAATGCAACATTGCCAACGTGCTTCAATTCAGCATTTCCGTTATTGAAAGCGGTCCCGCACATTAAGCGGCACCGTTTGTTAAATCGCGTTTGTCACCACTCACTCTGATTTCGTCATCCGTCGGTTAATTTTCTTTACGTGTTTTTTTCGTACAAACATATATACATGAGTATAGTATATATATGTACATACGGACGCATATAAATATATACTGAAAAATATACCCCATCGACATCGGGTACAAATTATACAAATATAACAATAAATATAAAAAAAAGAATTTTTATAACATACTTAAATATTTGTACAAAAGTGGATTGTCACATATGTATGTAGATAGCACATTACTTCAAAGTCCACGTTGGCATATATTCCGCAATACCCTTTGGTTTTTGATCAACACAAACATATGTACATACATGTATATGTACAAAGTGCAGTGATCTCTAAAACGAGCGCTCATTACCACATAATAAATAAAAGATCCACCTATAGGTATCTATAGGTATACCCTTGGACATAAAATACATATAAAACAAATATATATTGAAAAATAAAACATATAAAATATATTTGGTCATCAATAAATAATTAAATCAAATAAAATCGATATCCTATATACGTGTAATCTTCTATTTTATTTAAAAAACTCTTATTTACTTAAAAGAGTCCACGTCTAAACATATTATATAAATACATATATATATACGAAAATTTTTGGAAATTTTCTTTTTCGTTCAAAACTCTTATTAACTTAAAAGAGTTCGCGATTACACATACTATCAAATACGTAAAGCTTCTTGTTATATCAATTTCGTTCAAAAGTCTTATTTACTTAAAAGTGTTCTTGTCTAAACATATAAATACATATATGTATATACGAAAATATTTTTGAAATCTCGGTTTATCAAAAAGCCATTGGTTTTATTGATTATTTTTTGAAACCCTTAAATTCAAAAGAGTCTTCTATTCAACATTTTATATACGAAACTATTTCTAAACATCTATTATTCTAATTTTCACTAAGAGGTTTTTGATTTATTCCATACGTCTTTTAAATGACCTTAGACTCAAAGGAATCTAAAACAACTCAGTTGCTAAAAGTCCCAAAGATGATTTCAGACGAAAAATGTCCGTGTACAAATGCGGAAGTTACACGCTTAAAGCAAGGTGCTACAAAACAAAAAAGGGTGAAAGATATTTCATACACTAAATTTATTTCTGAGAGTGACAGTCTAATTCGATACTGCACTCGATTTTCATCTTCACCGATTCAAGATAATTCTGAATCGGTATTAGAAATTAAAAAATAAAATCTTGACAATTTCTGGCCACGTCTCCAAGCGGCATATGATAATCGTAGAATCTGACGACTCAGATCTACCAGAAAATTTTAAATCCTCGGCTTACGAAAAATACGAAAATTGCTTAGACCAATATGAAGAGACAAAAGCTATGATCTCAACTAGAACTAATCAAAGTAATTGCACCTACTCCACAACCGGGAGTAGAGCTGCCACAAAGACAGACCCAAGGGGGAAGTTCAGGCATTCACCTTAAAGCGCCAGTATGCGAAACAGATATATTTCATGGTGGTTATGAACAGTGGCCGTCCTTCTGGGACATGTTTACAGCTGTGCACATAAACCATCCTAAATTGTCACAAGCGCAGAAATTGTATTACCTTAGATACAAAACCAAAGTTCGAGCAGGCGTAATAGTCAAACAGTTCACTCTCAATGACGAAAATTTCTACTTTGCTTGGGAAGCTCTTAAAGCACGTTACGAAAACGAGAGAATATTGGTCGACAAACAAGTGACGATATTAGTGAATTTACCTAAAATTCAGAAAGAAAAAAGTGAAGAATTCATAAAGCTTCAATCCACTGTTTCAAATTGTTTGTCGGTTCTATCAACACACAATATTCCCACAGACAATTGGGACCCCATTCTGGTAAATATATGCACAGCTGCATTACAGAAAAATTGTTACTTTTATGAGAGCAATCGTTCTCATGGCGAAAAAAGCGCACAACGTGGCAGCAAATGAAATAATTTTTTACTACCCAGTATGAAATTGCAGAAAGGGTAGATAAAAAACTAGTCAGAACGAAAAACGTTCAAAACGACAATAGAAGTTTCAATAGATCCCAAGCAAATAGCCACAATAATTTAAATAGAAGCTTTTTTAAGAATCAATCGTTCACATCCGAACAATATAAACAAACGTCATGCGAACTTTGTAGAGGAGGTCGCAAGCTCAAATCGTGCGAAAAATTAAAAAAAATGAATATTAGCGAAAAAACTATGTACCAACTGTTTATCACATGCGCATACGCTTAAAGATTGAGGCAGCAAATTTAATTGCGTTTACTGTCATAAAAGACATAATTTAATGTTACATATAACAAATTATTCCAGCTCACTCCCAAACAGCGCAAACGTAAAAAGAGCAAAAGGTTTAGTTGCAACAACAAATTCTGAAAACTGCCAAGAAGCACCATGCTGCTCAAAGGCGTTAAAAACCCAAACGCTACATAGCGAAAATCACAGTAGGGTACTATTACCCACAGCAGTTGTCTCCATCGAAGATCGAGGAGAGCTGTTTAAACTCAGAGCCTTAGAGCCTTATCACACACGGCAACTTTTGTTGCGGCAACTCTTGGTTTATTGGCGAGGGGGCGACGAGGAGAGGGGAATCGCGCCGAGTTTCCAGTGTTCAGCAACTCGCTTTGTGTTCTTATTCGTAGCAGTTCGCTGCGACGTTTTTCGGCATTCGTGTTCTTTCTTTCGTAGTACATAGTTGCATTTGCGTATATTTTTTTGAAATTAATATTTTGAATATATTTAAAAAATTTAATTTCATCTTTTGGTAAGTAATTTGCAAATATGTATACAAATATTCATAATATAATATAAATATTTTAGAAAATGGAGTATGAGGAAAAAATCGAATTAATTAAAGATATTGTGAAATGTATGGAGGAAGCCATACTTATTGATGCAGACGATAGTAAAAAGGGTGATATATCTTTGTTTTAATAAATAAAATGTATTTCTTAATTGACAGAGCTGATTAATATATGTGATAGAGTGGCCCAAATACCTACAAGGAAAAAGGAACGACAATGGGTTAAAGTAAAGAGTAGACAATGGGTTAAAGTAAAGTGAAAGAGAATGAGAAAAAAACTCGACAAGAGTTGCGCAACACAAGTTGCTTGTGTGAAGGTAATGGGCGACAGCAAAAGAGAATCGCCCGAGAATTAGCAACTAAAGTTGCCTCATGTAATCGTAAACTTAATAGACCAAGGATCACAACGATCATTTATAGCGTCTAGGGCACAAAACAGGTTTCAGTTGATAACAAAACTGGCCAATTTTGAAATCACGGGAATGGGCGGAAGAGTTGTTCAAAACTCAAATAAAATCTGCCCCATTACCCTCTTTTCCCCCAAAGCGGATAAGCGCATACAAGGAGAAACTATTGTCTTACCGCAATTAACCAATATGTTACCAAGCTATCATATAAATAGCAAACATTGGGAAAAGGTTTCACACCTTAAGTTAGCAGATCCCAACTGCAACACCCCCGCTCAAATAGACCTTCTATTAGGCAGCGATCTCATACCACAAATAATACTCGAAGGTATTGAGAAAATTTCAAACACACTTTTGGCACAAAAGACTATTTTCGGTTGGATCCTAAGTGGACTAGTCACGGAACCAGTCACAACAATGACAACTCAAGTTGAGGAAATCTCAAACGAGTACCTCAATTCACAATTGAGAAAATTTTGGGAGATAGAAGAACCCCCGAAGATCAGTATTGTGAAGACTTTTACAAAGCCACAACTACTAGATCAGATAATGGTCGGTATGTCGTACGACTACCACTAAAACAACAATTTCCCAACACAATCGCCTTAGGACACTCTCGCACCTCTGGAATACAGCAGTTTCAATGTATGGAAAGAAACCTACTTAAAAAAGGTGAACTCAAATCAGAGTATGATGGTATGTTAGAAGAATACCTCCATTTAGATCACATGGAGGAAGTAACCCCAGGGGAGAAAATCGTCAACGGCAAATACTACTCCTTTTACCTGCCACATCACGCAGTAGTGAAGCCAGACAAAAAAAACAACAAAAGTAAGAGTTGTCTTTAATGCCTCGAAAACCACTAGTTCGGGGAAGTCCCTAAATGATATCCCCACATTCCAGCCAGATTTAATGCTTCTGATATTAATTGGCGTATATTCAAATACGTATTCAATGGTGACGTTGAAAAGATGTATAGGCAAATAGTCGTACATAAAGACGACCAAGACTTTCAACGTATTATGTTCCGAAGATCCCCCACCAGTCCTCTACTCGACTACAAATTAAAAACAATTTAGCCATTCGAACACTCCTCGTATTGGCAGACAACACAAAGTCGGAATTTGCTCTTCCTATGAAGTAATGAAAACTCAAACGTATGTAGACGATATTCTGCCTGGAAGTCACACTCTTCCACAAGCATACGAGGCCTTATCACAGGTAATAAAAGCCCTCAAATCTGCAGGGTTTCCATTAAAAAAGGTTACGGCAAATCACCCCAATATACTCAAAAATATTCCAAACGAAAATTTGTTGGACACTAATTTCCTTATATTCGAAAAGGAAAGTACAACAAAAACCCTAGGCATCCAATGGAATGCGATATCGGACAAGTTCTCATACACGACTGAGTCCATATCCGCACTATCAGCCATAACAAAAATACAGATTTTATCCTAAGTGGCAAAACTTTTCGACCCCGCAGGATGGCTTTCGCCAATTATGATCCAAGCGAAAATCTTAATATGTACAAGAATTATGGCTAGATGCAACCGACTGGGACGAACAAGTGAAACCTCTTAGAAAAATGGTCCCAGTTCGCAAACAATCTGAATGATATTTCTCAGATATAAATTTCGCGATGGGTAAACTACTCCCCGGAACACAAAGTCGCATTACATGGCTTCTGTGATGCCTCTGAAAAGGCATACTGCGGCACTATCTATGTGCGCACGCAAAGTGACACCACGACCACAAGCCACTTATTAGTCGCAAAAGCAAAGGTGGCACCTTTTAAAAAAATTTAAAAACAAGTCTCCCACGACTTGAGTTATGTGGCGCATTACTACTTTCCAAATTAGTAGCCATGGTGCAAATGCATTTAAACATGACAAAATGCAAACTATATATGTAGTCCGATTCCAAAATGCATGGAAGACGTATATTTCTAACCGAACGTCTAAAATACTTGACCTAGTGGGATCAGCCACTTGCCGTCACGTAGCCAGTGCTGCCAATCCTGCCAATCTAGGTACAAGAGGGTGAAAGCCACTGCACCTTGCCACCACCACCCTCTGGTGGAATGGTCCCCGATGGTTGATGGAATCTCCTGATTCTTGGCCACAATCCCCCATGCGCAACATTGTCGCCACCTTTCGCACATTATTGGATGATGACGACATCCTTGAACAATTTTCATCGTTTCCAAGAGCTCTCAGAGTAGTTGCTTTTATGTTCAAATTTATCGAGCAACTCAAAAGCAAAGTCAAAGGATCACATAATTTCCCATGCAACACAGTGACGGTCGCAATAAACGCATATAAAAGCGCGCTACTTCAGCCGCGATATATAACTACTAAGAGAATCGAAGCCGATTGATAAAAAGAGCTCACTCTTAGTTCTAAACCCATTTCTGGACACGAAAGGTCTGCTTCGTGCCAATGGTCGGCTTGCTAATTCGAGCCTAACATACAACGAACGCCACCCCATAATAATTCCAGAGAGGTCACCATTTGCCACATTATTCCTTAATTACATCCATATCTTAATGCTAAATGCCGAACATCGCCTCATGCAACATATGGTACGCCAGGAGTATTATATTCACGTGCAAGATTTTCACTATGCACAAACAGAAGATGCGAACGCAGATTATGGCAGCACTTCCACCTGAACGCTGTAATTTCGCTCTGCCTTTCACCACAACAGGTGTTGATTTTTCTGGGCCTTTCCAGGTAAAGGCATCCATGTTAAGGTCTTTGTATGTTTCACGACAAAGGCAGTACATCTTGAGCTATGTAGTAATCTGACAAGGGAGGCTTTTCTCGCGGCATTTTCTCGCTTCGTCGCTCGACGTGGCTATCCATCAAAAATCATGAGTGATAATTGCAAAAATTTCATTGGAGCTCAACGAGCCACAGAAAAGCAATTTGTGGGTTTCCTAAAACGAGTGACACCCGACATCGTAAGTCCCTCAAGGTATCAATTGGCAATTTATACCCCCAAGTGCTCCTCATATGGACGGTTTATGGGAATCCGCAATAAAAGCTTCAAATCCCATTTCAAACGGGTAGCTGGAAATTACAAATTCAATTACGAAGAGTTCACGATGTTATTAAATCGAATTGAAGTCGTTCTCAATTCACGGCCACTCCCAGTACTCTCGCAAGACCCCGCAGATTTCACCGCCTTAACTCCAGGGCATTTTGTAAAAGAAACACCTATCCTGAGCCAAGCGTGGACCATCTAATTGTATAATAGATTTATAATCAATAATCTTCTCTATACAGATCACCATGGGTGTAGATACACCAGTCACAGCCACGCCAACCGCTCGGGCGGCTACCAATGTGCCACGCACCGGGCCTACACCAGCGCCCGATCCGTGCGCCTACACGTAACCAATATCGTTAACTTTCCATCGCTTTAAATCCCTAAAAAGGTGAGTGTCGGTAATTTTATCAATTTTTTTTACACTCTTCAATAACATTTAACTTGAATAACATAACTAGCTGCTAGCACTTACAAACATAACTCGTGTCTGCCTATCCCATCATCAAAATGTGCCCTTAAGAAAGAGGATTTAAACAAAAAAAATTGTAATTGTGGGAGAAATCACATTGCAAACTGTAGGGGTTGCACTGTATATAAAGACTTAAGAACGGAACTGTCTGTAGGAATTCAAGCACGTCGTAACCAATTGTTAAATATTCCTCGTAATGAAAATATTGAAATCCCCGTCAATATTTCAAATCCAGTGATAATCAAAACACAAAACCAAATGTTGGAAACTTTTTAGGGGTCGGTAGGTAATTTGGCCCGTTTTTTTGACATTTTTTTTCATATAAATTTTTATTCTACAATAGAACTTTTTTCACATATCATGAGGTACATATATCGTGGAGTGTATAAATAATTTCTTTCGGAATTTTTTGATGACATCTGTCGGAGAAATGGCTGGGTGAATGAGATGCGTTTTTTCACTGGCGGATACGATTACTCATGTTTGGATCATTTAAAACACAAGAACCTAATTTATTATTAAAAAGTATGTGAATGGTTACCGTCCCTACTAGAATCATGAAAAAAATTGATAAATAAAGAAGCATTTTTATTTAATTTTTCCCCATGTTTTTACATAAATTTTGTCATAACATTGTCAATAAATTATAAAAAATTAGGAATTATGAAATAGGGACGATAGAAAGGCGTTTTGTGAACATTCAAAAAAAAATTAAGCAAATCGGTTCAGTAGTTCGACCGGAATCATGTCCGCCAGTTTAAAAAACCAAGTTTTAAGAAAAACGCGTTTAAAGTGCCAGGTGTGCACTCCGAGCGCTTCGAACGTTGAGCGGTATTATTATTTTTTGGCCTTTTCGAAACCGTCCAAAGATAAAGTGGGTTTCTGTATTAATTCCAATGGTAAATAGAATATATAATGTCTACTATGCAAAACATGATCCAAGATTTAATAAAATCACAAAATCAAATGCTGGAAAATTTATTAAGTAAAAAATGAGCTTACTAAACATATGTATATGGAATGCTAACGGTGTTAACCAACATAAATTAGAGATTATCAGATTTCTGTCTGAAAAGAATATAGATGTAATGCTTATTTCAGAAACTCATCTAACAAATAAAATAATTTCAATATACCGGGATTTAGACTATATGTTATAAATCATCCGGATGGAAAAGCGCATGGTGGTACGGCAGTGTTGATTAGAAATCGTTTAAACCACTATGCTCTAGAATCTCATGCTACACCACAGTTACAAGCTACAACAATATCACTAAAAAATCGGGGTGGTGACCTAAACCTTACGGCTATATACTGTCCACCTCATTTTAAAATTACAGAAATCGAATTTAAAGACTTTTTTGGAACACTAGGTCAAAGATTTCTAGCAGGTGGAGATTACAATGCCAAACACATGTATTGGGGCTCACGACTAATTAATCCGAGAGGACGACAGCTGTATAAAACTGTTATAAATAGGCACAATAACCTTGAAATAATATATCCTGGTAAGCCGACATATTGGCCTAGTGATCGTAAGAAAATACCAGATTTAATTGATTTTGCTGTAATCAAAAATATAGATAAATCGCACATAACAGCTGATACATGTACTGATCTATCTTCTGATCATTCTCCTGTACTAATAAAGTTATTTGAACAACCCATATTCGTTAATCCAAAGGTGGGTCTAACTTCTTATAAAACGAATTGGCTAAAATATAAAAAATACGTCAGTAGCCACATTAATATTGAGTACAAAATAAATACAGGAAGTGATATTGACGAAAGTATAAGAGAAGTTAATGATATAATAACCAGCGCAGCTGTCTTAGCAACACCAAACAAAAGATATAATCCGCTTGGCTTCAGAAAAATCTCTAATAGAGAAATAGAAACGCTTGTAAATGAAAAAAGGCGTGCAAGACGTGAATGGCAGATAAATCGCTCCCCCTCCACTCAGCTTCAATTGAAAGCTGCGGTACGTAAATTAAAAAAAGCGCTCAAACGTGAGGAAGAATTGAACACCGAAATGTATATAAAGAAGCTGTGTCCAAATTCAAACAAGCAAAATTCGCTTTGGAAAGCCCAAAAGTCCATGAAGCCACCAACTGACTCCAACATGCCTATACGAGACATGGGTGGAAATTGGGCTCGAAGTAACGAAGAAAAGGCTAATTGTATTGCAAATCACCTAGAAAAGGTATTTCAACCTAATTGCCCAAAGAACAACTTTTAGCTGTCCAGCTTACCTTACACAGTTAACGAGTCACTCGAGTCTTTTAAGACTTCACCTTCTGAAATTATTATAATAATAAAAGATCTTAACTCAAAAAAGTCATACGGATATGATAATATTACCCCAAAAATGCTAATTGAGTTACCAAATATTGCTATAGAAGTGCTCTTTTTGCTCTTCAATGCAGTTCTTAATCTCGAATACTCTCCTAATTCATGGAAAAAGTCGCAGATTATCTTGATAGATAAACCTGGGAAAGACTTAACACAGCCGTCTTCATACAGACCAGTCAGTCTTCTACCCTGCCTTTCTAAAATATTTGTAAAATTGTTACTATCAAAGATGTCTACTCCTTTCTTCCACGAAAATAATATAATACCAACGTACCAATTCGGGTTTCATGGAAAACATAGCACGATAGAGCAAGTAAATAGAATTACTAGCGAAATAAGAAAAGCGGTCATTAAGCCGATTTGGATGTATGGCACTCAATAGTGGGGTACCCGTGCGACTAATATTGATATAATACAAAGGTTCCAATAAAAATGCTTAGAACAAACGTGTTCACCATGGTACATGGATAATGAAAATATCTATAAAGACCTTAGTATTTCTATGATAAAAGAAAGAAGTAGAAGACAGCAGAATTAAATATACATACAGTTGTCCTCAAAATAATAGAGTGCCCATATGAAAAAATTTCTTAAATCACATGTAAATGACGCGGAACAATAACGATACACATAACGGGATACTAGCCTTAAAATACGAAACAATTTTTTTATTGGGATGATCGCTATTCTGTTTGTACCTTGCTAGTTCTGGGGTACACTTCTTATTGCTTTCCACAAAATAATAGGAGTTTTAAATATTTCGTTTCCAAAATAGTCCTTAACATAAAAAATATTCACAAAACTAGAAAAGTAAGTATTGTTTCATAATTTAGCAGCAATTTTAATTAGTTATTATTTTATTTATTCATTGGGCTTTTCTCCAGTGGGTACAGGAAATCATTGTACAGAGGAAAAGCGGGAAACGATAAAAAATTTGAGAATAGTTGGAAAAACTTATAAAGAGATCCGAGAAATCGTAAAATGTTCTCCTCAAATGATAGCAAATGCCTTAAATTATAGAAACAAAAATGAAACTTGTAGACGAAACTGCAAAACATCCATTGCAAACAATCGCAATATACATAGTACGCTACTGCAAAATCAATCTTTTGTTTCAGCCCGGAGCATCGACGACAAACTAAATTTGTCAGTTAATACTGAAACTGTTCGTAGGCATTTGGGGCCGATCAAATTATTTGTCAGTGTCCACGAAAAGGACCCTCATTAAAAAAGAAGCACAAGGAAGCCCGCATACAATTTGCAAAAGAGCATGGCTCCTGACCCGTGGCTAAATGGCGAAACATATTGTGGTCAGACGAATCCAAAGTTAAGTTATTTGGTAGTACAGGGTCTAGGAACTTTGTCCGATGTTCCCCTTTCTCAGAATATAATCCCCGGTTTACCTCAAAAACCGTTGAACATGACGGCGCCAAATCGTAGTATCAGGTTGTTTTTCACATATGTAGTGGTATTGGTCCATTTCACTTAATTGAAGGCATCATAGATCAAACTCAAGCGTTTTTGAGAATAAAATTATTTTGGGATGCGTGTTTGTTTAATATGTTGTTTTTAAATATTTCACTTAATATAATTAAACCAATTGCCTGTACCTAACATAGAATATTTAAGTGTTCCGAAATTGCGACGGCGAGAAAATAGAAAAAAGAGAAACGCGTGCGAGTTCGATTGCGGTCTAATTACGATTCATTTCTTTATTTCAGCAACTAGATGACTTAGCCTAAATCTTAAAGCTAACGGGAAAAAACAGTTGGAATGTTAGTATGTATGTATGTACAAAAAGGAGGTAAGTATAATTCATTTCGTTAACTTAAAGTAATAGATTAAGGTAAGTATATTTAATATTATTAGGGTAAGTACAATGAAAGTATAATTCGAATATAACATGCATTTCAAAAAAAGTAATTAATTCTAATTTCATATTTTATTTTCATTTTAAATTGAACATATATTCGTATAAGTCGCTTGACGCAACACCGGCCACCTTGACAGGATCAGGATCCTTCAACATCCATGGGCAGTAGTGCAAGTTTATGAATTGGGCGCTTAATGGTGCCCGCCTTGGTTGCCACGTCTGCCACTCGTACCTTGCCGTCTTGGCCTTCGACGGTTGCGCCGACGCGGCCGATTACCCACTGCTGCGGCGGCACGTTGTCTTCGTGAACGAGGACGAGATCGCCTGGCTGCAGGTTGCGTTTGGGGTGGAGCCATTTGTTGCGCTCCTGAAGGCTCGTTAGATATATTTTGGACCACTGTTGCCAAAACTGTTGCTTGAGACAGCAAACAAGTTGCCATCTCTCGCAGCAACGAATTGGGTCCGTTGGCACTTGTGCTGGTGGCAGTGCTCGCAGGGGACAACCGATTAAAAGTTGTGCTGGAGTTAGTGCTTCTCCGTCGTTGGGGTCCTGGCTCAACGGTGTTAGGGGACGCGAGTTCAAAATGGCCTCCACTTCGGCCAGTAGCGTTGAGAGCTCTTCCGTCGTTAGCAGGGCGTTGCCGAGTGCGCGAACGATTAGATGCTTGGCGGACTTCACGGCCGCCTCCCATAATCCGCCGAAGTGCGGCGCCCTGGGTGGTATAAAGCCGAAGCTGAATCCTTCTTCGGCTGCGAACCCCATTAGTTCTGGCGCTTGCGCTAGAAACGCCTCCTTCAGCTCGCGCAGCTTGCGGTCGGCGCCGACAAAGTTGGTCGCGTTGTCGCTGAATATTTTCTGTGGCATCCCTCGGCGACCAATGAACCTTTTGAGGGCGAAAATAAAAGAATTAGTAGATAGGTCCGAGACGAGTTCTAAATGTACTGCTTTTGAAGTGAAGCAAACGAAAACTGCTATATAAGTCTTTACGGGTGGTCGACCACGTATTTTTAACGTTGTATATATGGGACCACAAAAATCTACGCCACATATCAGAAAGGGTCGTAACGCTCGAAGTCTTTCAACTGGCAAATTTCCCATTATTTGGGTTTGCAACTTCGGCTTGTAATGAAAGCAGTGTGTACAATTTCTTACGGTTCTACTGCAAGCTTCTCTGGCATTAATTAGCCATATGCGTTCTCGAAGAAGGGCAACCAACGCTTTTGCCCCAGCGTGGTGATTTCGAAAGTGCAGGAACCGTAAGTAAGTGATAACGAAATGCGAATTTTTATTCAGTAATAATGGGAATTTGGCATCGTATGGGAGAGGTGCATTTAATAGGCGACCTCCTACTCGGATTAATTTAAAAGAAAGCGACGTATCCGAGTACTCATGCAAGAACGGGTTGAGTTTTTGCAAGTTGGCGGGTAGCGTCGTGCCTTTAGTCAGTTTTTGAATTTCGCTCGCAAACTCAGAATGTTGAGTCACCTGGACAATTTTTAAAAAACTCAAGTTTAATTCGTCTGCAGTCAGAGCTCTTCCCACAGTAGGCATCTTTGGTCGTCTGATCCATCGTAATAAATATGCGACCACACGAAGCAACTTTTGATGAGAAGAGAATTTTTCAATCAGCTCCATTTATAGTGTTATCTTTCACATTTGCAGAAAATGTGACAGCGTTTTTCTTCTTCTCTAAGGCTTCGTTTTCTGGGGAGAGCTGGAAGTGAGCGTTAATTGGCCATAAAGCGGGGTCTTCTAGGAGGAACTGTGGACCGCCAAACCATATAGAATTATTCAATTCGTCCACGTTACAACCCCGAGACACTTGATCCGCAGGATTTTGTTTCGTTGGCACATGTCGCCACTGTACATTGTCAGTCAATTCTTGGATTTCGGACACTCTATTTGCGACAAAGGTTTGTAATGAAGATGGATGCGTTTTTACCCAGTGCAATACAATTTCAGAGTCTGTCCAAAATGTAATTTTCTCGAATCGTCGACTCAACATTGGTGCAACTCGTGACCATAATTTGGCAAGAAGATGTGCTGCCGAGAGCTCGAGACGCGGAAGAGACTTGGTCTTCAGCGGAGCCACTCTAGACTTTGCAGTAAGCAGCATACATTTGACACCACTAGCAGATTGGCTTCGTATGTATATGCAGCATCCGTACGCTCTTATTGAAGCGTCGGAGAAGCCATGGATTTGGCATATATCAGTCGACTCTAGGTTTACATACCGAGGAATGCTAATTGACGAGAGCTGCAGTAGGTTGGCTTTGAAATTCTGCCAGCTAGTGTCGAGGCGCAATGGAATCGACTCATCCCAATCTAGTTTTTGAATCCAAAGCTCTTGCAATAAGATTTTTGCTTTGGTAACTCTTCTTCTTCTTAATTGGCGTAGACACCGCTTACGCGATTATAGCCGAGCTAACAACAGCGCGCCAGTCGTTTCTCCTTTTCGCTACGTGGCGCCAATTGGATATTCCAAGCGTAGCCAGATCCTTCACGGAGTGGAGGTCTTCCTCTTCCTCTGCTTCCCCCGGCGGGTACTGCGTCGAATATTTTCAGAGCTGGAGTGTTTTCGTCCATCCGGACAACAAGACCTAGCCAGCGTAGCCGCTGTCTTTTAATTCGCTGAACTATGTCAATGTCGTCGTATATCTCGTACAAGCTCATCGTTCCATCGAATGGATATTCGCCGTGGCCAACGCGCAAAGGACCATAAATCTTTCGCAGAACTTTTCTCTCGAAAACTCGCAATGTCGACTCATCAGTTGTTGACATCGTCCAAGCCTTGCACCATATAGCAGGACGGGAATTATGAGCGACTTATAGAGTTTGGCTTTTGTTCGTCGAGAACTTTACTTTTCAATTGCCTACTCAGTCCGAAGTAGCACCTGTTGGCAAGAGCAATCCTGCGTTGGATTTCCAGGCTGACATTGTTGGTGGTACTGGTTCCTAAATAGACGAAATTATCTACAACTTCAAAGTTATGACTGTCAACAGTGACGTGAGTGCCAATCGCGAGTGCGACGACTGTTTGTTTGATGACAGGAGATATTTCGTCTTGTCCTCGTTCACTGCCAGACCCATTTGTTTTGCTTCCTTGTCTAGTCTGGAGAAAGCAGAACTAACGGCGCGGGTGTTAAGGCCGATGATATCAATATCATCAGCATACTCCAGCAGCTGTACACTCTTATAAGAGATGGTACCTTCTCTACTTAGTTCTGCAGCTCGAACTATTTTCTCCAGAAGCAGGTTGAAAAAGTCACACGATAGGGAATCGCCTTGTCTGAAACCTCGTTTGGTATCGAACGGCTCGGAGAGGTCCTTCCCGATTCTGACGGAGCTCTTCGTGTTGCTCAACGTCAGTTTACACAGCCGTATTAGTTTTGCGGGGATACCAAATTCAGACATCGCGGCTAAAGGCAGCTCCTTTTCGTGCTGTCGAAAGCAGCTTTGAAATCGACGAAGAGGTGGTTCTTTTCCAAGATTTGGCGCATGGTGAATATCTGGTCGGTTGTTGATTTTCCAGGTCTGAAGCCACACTGATAAGGTCCAATCAGTTTGTTGACGGTGGGCTTTAATCTTTCACACAATACGCTCGATAGAACCTTATATGCGATGTTGAGGAGGCTAATCCCACGGTAGTTGGCGCAGATTGTGGGGTCTCCTTTTTTATGGATTGGGCATAGCACACTTAAATTCCAATCGTTGGGCATGCTTTCGTCCGACCATATTTTACAGAAGCTGATGCATGTCCTTATCAGTTCTTCGCCGCCGTGTTTGAATACTCGGCCGGCAATCCGTCGGCCCCTGCCGCTTTGTTGTTCTTCAATTGCTATTCGAACTTCTTCATGGTCGGGTAATGGAACGTCTGCTCCATCGTCATCGATTGGGAATCGGGGCTTTCTCCTGGCGTTGTGCATTCACTGCCATTCAGCAGGCTGGAGAAGTGTTCCCTCCATAATTTAAGTATGCTCTGGGCATCGGTCACTAGATCACCTTTGGGGGTTCTACAAGAGTATGCTCCGGTCTTGAAACCTTCTGTAAGCCGCCGCATTTTTTCGTAGAATTTTCGAGCATTACCCCTGTCGGCCAGCTTATCAAGCTCTTCATACTCACGCATTTCGGCCTCTTTCTTTTTCTGTCTGCAAATGCGTCTCGCTTCCCTCTTCAATTCTCGGTATCTATCCCATCCCGCACGTGTTGTGGTCGATCGTAACGTTGCGAGGTAGGCAGCCTGTTTTCTCTCCGCTGCGGCGCGGCACTCCTCGTCGTACCAGTTGTTCTTTTGCACTTTCCGAAAACCAATGGTTTCGGATGCAGCTGTACGTAAGGAGTTTGAAATGCCGTCCCACAGTGCAAGCCGAGTAGAAAATCGTTCGGCAGTCTGTTGTGATTGCAGCTTTTCGACGTCGAACCTTCCTTGTGTTTGGTGGCGCGCGTTTTTTGCTGCACAGAGGCGGGTGCGAATCTTTGCAACAAGATAGTTCGAGTCGATGTTAGGACCTCGGAGCGCACGCACATCTAAAACACTGGAGACGTGTCTTCCGTCTATCACAACATGATCGATCTGGTTGGTAGTTTTTCGATCCGGAGACAGCCAGGTAGCTTGATGAATCTTTTCTGGAATCTAGTACTACAGATAACCATATTTCGGGCCCCGGCGAAGTCAATCAGCCTCAATATATATTTGGGGATGTTTCTCGTGGAGGCTGAAATTGAAGTGCCAAAGAATACCTTCTTTGCCCAAAAGTCGCCAAGCACGATTTTGACATCGTGGCGGGGCATCTCTCATAAGTGCGCTCCAAGCACTCATAAAAGGCATCTTTGGTCACATCGTCCATTTTGTCAGTCGGGGCGTGGGCGCAAATCAGCGATATGTTGAAGAACCTCGCTTTGATGCGGATTGTTTAGACGTTCATTCACCGGAGTGAATGATAGTACTCGGCGACGGAGTCTCTCTCCCAGGCACCAAACTTGCGCTCCTTTATTGGCCACTGTAATAAAAGTCACAAGGACCTACTCGTCTCTGTCCTTGTCCCGTCCATCGCATTTCTTGGACGGCGGTGATGTCAGCCTTTATTTTCACGAGGACATTTGGGCAGCGGCACCTTCCCAATCAAAGGGACCGGACATTCCAGGTGCATGCCCTTAAATCGTAGTCCTTATTTCGTTTGCCATGGTCGTCATCAAAAGGGGGGTCTCTCATCCGAGGCTGGTTGTTACTGTTCATTGGGGTAGGCTTTTTACGTGGCGGGTCCCAAACCCAGCGCACAACCCTATATAGGGGATGTTTCGCGCCTTCGAACGGATGTTCTTAGGCTAACCAGAGGATACTTGGTCAAAGACCGGAAGTCGTGAGCTGCTTGAGTCAATGTAAAAGAATCGTTTTTTGTGGAATCCATGACCCCATTCTGCTTTGGTAACTAGTGGGGCTAATAATCCAAGAGGATCGAAAAGGCGAGCGGAGACTGACAATATGTTCCGTTTAGTGGCTCGCAGATCATTAAAGTTGGCATCCAAAACAAATCGAAACAAATCCTCTTTCGGCAACCAATGGATTCCTAGTGTTTTAGTTGAATTTTTGTCATTGAAGCTCAACGACTTTTCAGTGCAATCACTGTCGAAAAATTTAGGGTGGTTCGAAAACCACTTCGTTAAGGTGAATCCTGCCGAGTTTAATATTTTAATTACCTCACTTCTTATAAGATCTAGAGACTCAAAATTTTCAGATCCTGTCAATAAGTCATCGACATAAAAGTCTCTTTTAATGGCCAATGAACCGAGTGGGTATTTAGTTGTATTAGCATCGCTGAGCATTTGTAAACACCGTGTTGCGAGAAATGGTGCAGGCGCAGTGCCATAAGTAACGGTGTTAAGTCGAAAAATTTGAATATGCTCTGAGGGATGCTCTCTCCACACAATAAGCTGACAATCTCTGTCTTCTTCGTGCACCATTATTTGGCGGTACATTTTAGTAATGTCTGCCGTTAAAGCGTACTTGTGTAGACGAAAACGAAGAAGAGTTGAGTACAATTCTTCTTGGATAGTTGGGCCTACCATCAAAAGTTCATTCAATGAGATTTGAGATGAAGTACGACTCGAAGCGTCAAAAACAACACGTAATTTGGTTGTTGTGCTTTCGGGTCTTAAAACGCATTGATGCGGAATGAAGTAGTGTGGCTCACTCGGGATCTTATTGTTCGTTGGGCTCATGTGACCCAATGCTCTATATTCATTCATAAAGTCCAGATACATTTTGCGAAGTTCTGGATCTTTTAATGTCCTTCTCTCCAGGGCCTGAAACCGCCGAACTGCGGTTTCATAGGAGTGACCGAGTAACTTACGGTCAGCTTTAAAAGGCATTCTTACTTGAAGCCGTCCTGAAGGCAATACTTGAGTTGTTTTCACGAAAAATTTTTCACACTCTTTTTGCTCTTGTGTGAATTTGATGCCAGTTTCTGAAGGTAATTCTTCTAAAGCCCAAAACTTTTGGACCACCGAATTAATTGACGTTAAGTCATCTTCAGATTGGCATAATGTGCTAGTTGCAGAAGGAGGAGGACTTAGATTGCTGGCATATTTGCCAGACACAACCCACCCTAAAAGGGTTTTCTGTAGCGTTGGTTGATTAGGACCACTTTTAATTTGGCCAACCGCTAACAAATCGAAAAAGGTTTCTGCACCCAATAATATATCAATCTTTTTTGATTTATGGAATTCTGGATCCGCCAATTTAATATTGTGCGGAATTTTCCAGCCATTAACATTTATGTTATGGTCTGGATGATTAGCCGAAATGCAACGCATTATCCAGAATTCCGCCGAAAACTCGTAATTATTTACCCGCGACTTAACAAACGCGCTTAATTTTGTCCCCACTTTCGTATTGGAATTTCCAATTCCTATTATGTTTAACGTTTTGTGTTGGCGACGAATCCGCAACTTTTGTGCCAAGTCCTCCGTCATAAAGTTGACTTGGGAGCCTGAGTCCAGTAACGCTCTCGCAGGCAGATATTCACCATAACTGGTCCTCACTTGAATAACAGCTGTCGCCAACATTACCCGATCCGGCATACTCGCTGTATGCATGGCATGTGTGGTTGATGGTTGCGGATGAGATGCAGCGGGGAAGGAAACCGGGTACTGGTGCAACAATGTGTGATGCGATCGATTGCATACACGACATCGATCCGCTCTGCACTTGGATACCGTATGCCCCTTACGCAAGCAATTTATGCATAAGGGCACCGATTTCACAAACTCGAACCTCTGTTGTACCGGAAGCGCCTTGAAAGTGGGGCAGGCAGTTAAAGGATGTTCCTTTGACTTGCATTTTTGACAAGTTGGCTGCTTTGCCTCTGCAGAAACTAAAGCTGATTTTGTCCTGTCCATGTGTGGCTGTTTCATGTGGCTCATGCTGGTTGTGGCTCCGGATTTCGTCCTCGAACAAGATGCTCCTTCCGCTGCTAACTGCTGAAATCTTCTATTTAAAGTTGCTTCGCAATCCTTCCATAATGGTAAGTGATCGTAGTCAAGTTGCTCTTCCCACTTGGATCGGGTGGCAGAGTCAACCTTTGTCATAACTATATGTATTATAATGGCGTTTGTTATTTGCTTCTCATCGCCCAGAGATAGAGAAAGAGAAAGAGAAAGAGAAAGAGAAAGCAAAGAGTCATAAACAGCAGACACTTCATCAATCATTGATCGCAATGAAGGCGCGGATGGCTTTGGGATGGTTGGCAGCTCAAAAAGTTTAGATATTGTATTGAAAAATATCAAGCACTTATTATCGTAAACTTTTTTGAGACTTGCCAACGCTTTCGGATAATTTTCATCCGACATCTGAAACGCTTTAACTGTCCCCAGAGCCTCTCCAGATAGACAATTTACCAAATGGTTAAATTTTTCTATATCTGGGATATTTGGATCATTATGAACCAAGCTCTCAAACAAACTCATAAAATTTTTAAACTCTGAATATTCTCCCTTGAATTTCGGCAAATTCATTTTAGGGAGTCTTGAGCTGTGAGAAGCTACGAAAGATGTTTCGGCAATTGACGTTCTATTTTTGGCTAAAATATTTTTAATTATTGATTTCGTTTCAACAATTATGTCCTCTAACTCCCCTCGGGCCATGTCGTCTTCATCAATCTCTTCAATTTTAGATTGGCATTTCATTAGCTTTTCGCTATGTGAATTTAATATGTCGAGCCGACATTCCAATTCAATTGGATCTAACGACATGGTTTTTTCTAAAAGGCCCGTCTTTATTCGCAAAATACTATTTTTTGCCACCGTCCTTTGACGCTTTAATGACTTTAAGTCGATTAACTCCTTACTTGGAGAGAGGTTGGCGATAGTTGGCTTTGGCTTGCTCATTTTGCGTGTTTAAATTGAATTTCCGAAAAAAAAACTACAAAGGTTGGCAACAGATATATTAAAAATCGATAACGAAAACGAAAAAATATATATATATCGATTCCCAAATATACGAAAGCCAAACCAATAGCAATAGAGGTTGGCAACAAATATATTTGGAATCGGTTACGAAAACGAGAAAGAATAATATCGATTCCCAAGTATACGAAAGCCAAACCGATGAGTTATGCAAAATGAGCACTAGCACAGTCGAAAATTTAACGCGAAAAAATATTGTCCAATAATTAAATTTGCGAAAACCCGAGGTAATATGCGAAAAAACTGACCGAATTAAAATTTTAAAATTATGCGATTTAAAAAAAGGTCGTACCTTAATGTAGGCAAATCCGCAATCCCAAAATCCCTTCACATTCACTTCAATATATGTATATAATATGTATATGTATATGTATAATATATAATATATGTAGAAAATGATATATGTATATATATGTATAAATATGCGTGTAATGTGAAAAGGGAGAGCCAAAAACTGAAAGTGTGCGTTTGCAGTTTTATTATTATTGTTTTTTGTTTGCACCACTTTCAATAATTCGCACTCGTTACCTGGTGCGTCGGCTGTTTGCCGGCGCTTACGTCCCTTTGGCACAGGATGCAGCGGCAGCTCATTCCCACGACGACTTAAGCAGCAGCGGATGGACGAAGAATTATAGGAACAGCGGAGCGATGACAGCAGCAGCGACGTGATGGCAACGATGTAGTTATAGCAGCAACGACGGGATAGCAGCAGCGGAACGACGACAGCAGCAGCGACGGGATGACAGCAGCGGAGTTATAACAGCAGCGACGTGATGACAGCAGCGGCGGAATGGCAGCAGCGGATTGACGGCAGCAGCGACGTGATGGCAGCAGCGACGTGATGGCAGCAACGGAGCTATAAGAGCAGCGGCTTGGCACCAGCAGCAACGGGATGGCAGCAACGGTGATGACGATGGCAGCGGCTTAATACCAGCAGCAACGGGATGGCAGCAACGGTTTCAAGAACAACGGTTTTAGAAAGTTTTTTTTTTTTTTTTTGCGGCACTTTAAACAGTTTTTTTTTTTTTTTTTTTTTTTTTTTAAACTGTAAAACAATTTTTTTTTTTTTTAAACTGTAATGCAATTATTATTTTACTTTTTTAGGGCAAAAACGTTTCGAGCTTTTATTTGCGCCCACCACTGTACCGCATGAAAAATTCACCTTGCACTGTTCCACCTTTTCTTCTTAATTTTTCACTGGTTTGGGTATTAGGTGAAATTGTCACACGAACTTTTAGCAACTCACACGATGTATTTATATTACTGTATGTATATATGTATGTGCACGCACTCCACAATAACTCCTTCTTTCTCTATTTTTTTTTTTGTTTTAGGCTGAGGTAAGTATACGAGTAAGTATTTCAGCACTCGATTTCACACAGTATGTATGTATATATGTATATATTTTTTCACAGATTTCCACTGCACTTATATCCGTATTATATATGTATGTAAATGTATATATATTTTTTTTTTTTTTTTATAGGTTGCACTGCACGCACTATATATGTATCTCGGTATATATTTTTGTGTTGTAAGTTTTCACTGCACGCACTTCAAATATATGTATGTGTACAATATATGTTTGTATATATGGATTTTTAATCCTTTTTATAATTTTTTTTTTTTTTAACTTGGTTTTTTCGCTTGTCACTTCACTTAACCGTGAAAACCGAAACCCGAAAACGATAATTTGGCAATTGGTTGCGAAAAAGATATTTTTGTACTATATTTAATTTTAATTTTTTAATCACGCTCATGTCCCTGCTCGGGCGCCATGAAATTTCTCAAGAGTTTTTGAGATAAAACAAATTGATGCGTGTTTGAATTAATAACTTTTAAATAAAATTCAAATAATTACCAATTGCCTGTGGCTGAACTTGCGAATATTGCGACGAAAAATTAGCGAACGAAAGAAAACGCGTGCGATCTTGATTCCGGTCTAATTACAATTCATTTCTTTATTTCAGCAACTAGATGACTTAGCCTAAATCTTAAAGCTAACGGGAAAAAACAGTTGGAATGTTAGTATGTATGTATGTACAAAAAGGAGGTAAGTATAATTCATTTCGTTAACTTAAAGTAATAGATTAAGGTAAGTATATTTAATATTATTAGGGTAAGTACAATGAAAGTATAATTCGAATATAACATGCATTTCAAAAAAAGTAATTAATTCTAATTTCATATTTTATTTTCATTTTAAATTGAACATATATTCGTATAAGTCGCTTGACTTATTATATATCTCGTAAACTAAGCGTTTGCGGTACCTATAACCCAATATATTTTTTAATCAAGAGGACTTCCTCTTTTCAACGGTACCTTCAAATCGTGGCGCCAAAGAAATCGGAATTGTGCCAAAGAAAGTACTAGATTGAATGTTTCGACGTTCTATGGACGTAATAAAGTATATTTTTAGCTATATTAAAAATTTTCTTTTTTACAAAGATATTAAATAAAAATAACGGAGTTATGTGCTGTCTGCGGAAGTGCCTCAACTGCTGGCATGATCCCGATCGAATGAGTAGCTGAAACAAAGAAATTCAAAATGGTTATTAAACTTAAATATATTTTCTATACAATGAACTACGATCTTTGAAAAATATCAAAAATTAAGAAAATGGTGTAATTTTGAAAAAATGAATAGTTTTTTTACAAAAAAAAAATGGTTGTTTTTTTAATGCCAAATTGACAATTTTCAACCAATCAAACAGATCGCAGTCCATTGTATTGCAAATGTATTCAACTATACCCAGTTTTAATTTGAAGTAGATCGGTCAATTTCTCGTTGAGTTATGATGTCAGAAATTTTGAAAAATGTCGTTTCGAGAAAAACGCGTTTAAAGTTTCACTTATATACGTTTGCACCTCTGAGAGGTCACTGTTTAGAACGCTGCCATTCAAAAACTATTCAAGATATGACCTTGCCGATTTCACAGGATATTTTTGAATATACAAACTATCGAAAAACAAAAAAAAAATTTTTTTTTGAAAGCGTCACTCTGGTAGAGCCCCTTATAATATATATAATATAATATGTATGTATATAATAATAATACAATAATAATAATATCATAAATGCGAATGTAAGTTTGTTTGTTACGCTTTCACGCAAAAACTACTTAACCGATCATCATGAAACTTTGTACATATACTCTTGCAGCTATTAGAAGTAACATAGGGTACTCTATACATTAAAAAAAAAAATTACGAAAGACAAAAAAATTGTTTGTCAAAAAATCGTCAAATTTAGCTACATACTTCAACGCCATCTAGCATTATAGTATTGAAGTTTCAACCCTGAATACTGTAATACCGTCCCACTGTATTACCGGCGGTGACGAAAATATCTAATTCAATTGAATATAGTTTCAAATGTTTCAAATGTTTCTATATTTATTGTTATTTTCTTCTGTCGTTACATGCAGTATAAAACTATTCAAATTTTTTAGGTAATCCGTAATTTTTGTGGTTAGCTGTCACTTTATTATTTTAGATCTTACTCGCTGATATTAATTTTTACTCTGCTTTTATTTGAAAATGCCTCGGAAGCGGAAATCTGGTCTATCCAAAAATTCAACTTTTACTGTACAAGGACGGATATATCATCAATTTGGATCACTATTTCCAGAAGATGATGATCAGCATAAATTTCTGCAGATATACTTTATAGGTGATGAACAAAAGGAAGTAAATCGTCGTTGCCAATATATTGAAGGAGTAGAAAGAGAAACGGTATTGAAAATTCAACGAATATTACAACAGACAACTGGCCTTCAGACAACTACAAAGTTATCATTCATGCTGATCGCACTCCACGTGGCGAACATGAAAGGCGTTATAAGCGAAGATGGTCAATGAAGTTGCTGTTTTGGTTACTGGTGACCCGAGCTCTCCACGAGACATAGTACTACGGGCAGATGACAATACGCTAAAGCTTGTAGCCGATACTCATAGATTCTATGATGCTTTGCGGTACCCATTAATTTTCAGTAAAGGAGAATCTGGATATCATTCCAAATTCCAAATAAAAAAGTTTCCTGCATGGACTTTTATGCGTATTACATAATGCTTCGAGAGATTGACTTCTACCTTCTGCTGCGTACAAGTCAACTTTTTCATCAATTCTTGGTAGATATGTATATTAAAGTAGAGTATCCTCGGGAAATGATTAAAGAAACAGTTCACAGTGATAAGGGTTACCCATTATACAGACGAAGGGCGCCTGCTGATGGTGGTAAACAAGTTAACATTCGTACTCGCAGTGGGGAAATAAAGAGCTTTGATAATAGCTGGGTAGTGCCCTATTCCCCGATTTATTTGTAAATTATTCAACGCCCACATTAATGTTGAAGCTTGCTATTATGTGTGTGCAATTAAATATATTTGGAAGTTTATAAGTAAAGGAAGCGGACAGGCGATCTTCAATCTTCGTAATGAAGGTGCTGTACAGGCCCTCAATGAAATACAAACTTATCAAGCAGGAAGATATGTCAGTAGCAATGAAGCAGCATGCCGGCTTCTTGGCTTTCCGTTACATGAAAGACATCCCACTGTTACACATCTTGCAGTACACTTTGAAAACGGACAGCGTGTCTTTTTTGATGAAAATACCTTTCAAGACAGCATTTTATATCCTCCTAAGACCACGCTGACTGCCCTTTTTCAACTTTGTCAGAATGATACTTTTGCAAAGACATTATTTTACTCTGAGGTTCCCTGTAACAGTTCAAAAAAAGAATGGCGTCGTCGTATTCATGGTACACCTGTTCAAAACCAACCTGGGGTTAAAGCATCGGATGCTCTTGGTCGTGTCTATACCGTACATGTTACGAATTTTGAATGCTTTTAACTGCGCATGTTGTTGCATCATGTTAGAGGTCCAATTAGCTTTACAGAACATAAAATTGTCAATGGTCGGGAATGTCAAACATACCGAGAAGCTTGTGAAGCTCGGCGACTGTTAGAAAATGACAATCATTGGGACGAAACTATGGAGGAAGCTGTACGATGCTAATCGCCAGATAAACACTGGGAACTTTATGCTACGCTTGTATATTCTTGCGGTCTTTCTAACCCTCAAACTCTTTGGAATAAGTACAAAGAATACATGGCTGAAGATATTTTACATCAACTGCAGCAAGTACACACAGATATTACTTTCAATGAAAATGTCTACAATAAAACGCTAATTATAATCGAAAACAAGGTTTTTACGATGGTTGGAAAAAAATTAGATGATTTTGGAATATCGAGCCCTCGACGAGACAATATGGATGATTTTGATAATGAAATTGCTCGAGAGCTAGATTATGATTTCATAGCACTGCAACATCAAGTGACAGAATTAGTCCCTCAATTACTTCCAGAGCAAAATCATGTTTTCCATCAAGTTTTACGTAAAATAGACTCCGGCAGTGGTGGATTCTTCTTTCTCGACACACCAGGAGGAACTGGAAAAACCTTTTTGCTTAACTTATTATTAATGTCCGTCAGAAACGACCAAAAAATAGCAGTTGCTGTAGCTTCGTCAGGTATTGCCGCGACGCTATTAAACGGCGGTCGTATGGTACATTCCGTTTTAAAATTACCATTGAATTTGGCACAGGAAGATTCGCCCATCTGCAATTTTAGTAAAAATAGTTTACGAGGTAGGATGCTGCGAGAATGCAAGCTTTTAGTGTGGGATGAAAGTAAAATGTCTCACAAGAAGGCTATAGAAGCTTCAAACCGGACGCTCCAGGACTTGCGAGATAGTACAGATATAATGGGAGGCATGGTAGTTTTATTGTCTGGTGATTTCCGTCAAACCCTCTCAGTGATTCAGAGAGGGACACCAGCAGATGAAATTCAAGCGTGCATTAAATCATCAAACTTATGGTCGACAGTTGAAAAACTACGCCTGAAAACGAGTATGAGAGTGCATCTTCATAATGACGTGGATTCAGGACTTTACGCAGAAATGTTGTTGAAAATTGGTGATGGTTGTTTAGATGTTGACGCTGAAGGCTACATATTACTGTCAAGAGAATTTTGTAATTTACTAGAAAGTCATGTGGATCTCATTGCTAATGTTTTTCCGGAATTGCAACAAAATTTGTGGTGTGTTATCAGTGGTTGTGTGCAAGAGCAATATTAGCACCAAGAAATGAAATTGTTAATAGGATCAACACTGACATTTTAAACGAGGTTCAAGGAGAAACGAAGGAATATTTGTCAATGGATACAATTATAGATACGGAACTAAGTACTTCATATCCTGTGGAGTTTTTAAATTCACTTGAACTATCGGGTGTACCGTCACATAAACTTCAATTGAAACTAAATGTACCAGTAATGCTTATGCGAAATATAGATGCTCCTCGGCTATGTAATGGAACAAAGCTTCGGATAACAAAATTGGGACAGAACATACTTGGTGCTACTATTTTAACAGGTGTCGGTAAGGGAAATACTGTTATAATACATAGGATACCAATTATTTGCATTGACCTTCCTTTCCAATTTAAAAGGGTTCAGTTTCCCGTCAAGCTTAGCTTTGCTGTTACTATAAACAAGGAACAAGGACAAACATTACAGGTAGCAGGATTGCCTGTAGCCTGTTAACATGTATCTAATGCCCGGAATTTACACATACTTGCACCCGACGGGAAAACTTATAACATTGTCTACAAAAATATCCTAGATTAATACTTTGTATTTTATTTTTTTAAATTGTTAGATATTTTAACATTTGTTGTTGCATTTCAATACGCATATTTCAAGGTGTTGAATCTTCATTGTCTGTAGTAATTTTTAAAAATGGTTGATTCAGCCAAGTAATAAAATTTAGTTATCATATTGACTCATTTCTATTATTATACCCTAACCCTTTATCTGTCATACTTATTTAATGGTTCCACTGCTGGCGAAGCCGCGGGTAAAAAGATAATAAATAAAGATAAAGATCATAAGATAGGGAATTTTATTTAACAATCCGGTGACCGAACTCCAGATTATGTTTCTGGGAAGACGCTTTATCGAGATATTTATATTATAAGTCGTAGAACAAATAAAATATTTAAATAGTTTCTCCATATATTAATTAACCGCTATATAGTAATTTTTTTTCGTACTAAATGTTGGAAGTTTAAATATAAATGCCCAAAAATTATTATTTTGACCCATCTGGCCATAATGGAAAATGTTATAAAAATGCTAAATTTGAGGCGCTCCCACACGGGCATAAGTTGGACATCCCTTTATCCCTGCTGACCATTATCAAAAAACAAAACAACAATTAAGGATATTAAGAATTTTAGTATGCTGAGCCCTTTAAACCATTTAGAAATATGATTAAGGTGACAATTTTTGAAAAGAAATAAAAACTTACAACATATACTCTTCTGAGCAACTGTTTATTTTTAAAATAAAATGTCATATACATATGCCTTGAACCCCATAGTAGTAAATGTCCATTTTCCACAGTACTCAATTCAATAAAAAAATTTCGCATATCAATTATCATTAAAATACTAACTGAACATGTACATGAACTTATTTTTTAAATAACACTTTAATAAATTGAAATTTATTTGCATATGCCAGTCTTGTTCGTTTTCTTTTCACCTCATTCGGAGGAATATCGCAGCTATTACTACTGCTAAATTCTTATATTTTTCCAAAGTCTGTTTTTCTAAGATTTTTTTTCTACAATTCGTTTGTAGTTAATCCGTCCGTTAATAATTGCAACCCTGTGCCATCTGTCATTTTATATAAAGAGGTATTTCTCCGTTAAATTGTTGAGGAAGGTAAGTTTTAAATAGGTTAAATTTCTACATAAATTATAAAGATTTGTTACAGTTTTTTTTGTCAAGAATGAATGCAGAAGGTGCGCTAATTCACATAGTCGTGCATAATAGTCATTTTCAATAAATTCGCCGAATCAGCCGTTCATATATCACTAGATTCTACAATAGGTGCTGTCTTGGCCTTGCATATTTCGGTATAGGATTTTTGCACTTTGTGTCATCGTGCAATCTTGCACGCACTTGTAATAGCACTTGTAATAGCACCCCGGACCTTACCATCGCTAGTGGTAGACTGATAAATAGCATAATATTGTTAAACAGGCACATAATGTCAACCCTCGCATAAAAAAATGTGCGCATAAATATCCCGATCGAGAAACCTCCTGACTTTATTTTTGTGGACAACCGCATCCTTGTTAACTTTAATAAAGCTAACTGGGCCGACTTCACAGAATTTACTAAGAACACCTTCATCGCGCTGCACTTTCCTTCTACCATAAACGTTGGCGAACGTCAAATCCGCAAGGTGATCGCAGCTACTACCGTTCGCTTTGGCGAAAGAATCGTGGACCCCTGCCCAATTTCCCATATCAGGCAGTTGTTTTAGCAAACAAGGGCGTAACCTTACGCCATGCCGATCCTTGTGACCCCGAATATGGGATCTTGTGAGAAAGATAGGTGTAAGCTATCTAACCAAGTTTCTCAACCTGTCGCTAACCACTCCTCAAATACCTGATATGTGGAAAGTCCGAAGATATGTGGAAAGTCAATGAAGAAGAGCCTTATCGTCCGATAGCTTTCCATTGCCAAATACAGAAGGCACTTGAGAGATTGCTTTTCTCAAAATTCAGTCACCACCTGAGACTAGCAGACCATCAACACGACTTCTGTAAAGTACATTTACCGTCATAAATGCCCAGATAGTTCATGGCCTAAGCCACCCTGTGAGAGGACAATCCCCTCAGCGTATGACCACTGAAAAGTCATCGACACTGTCAATCGAAATATCGACACTCCATCGAGGGCTGACCATGAAATACCTCAGCGGTCGGCAATCAATCGTATTGCTTCGACTTCAAAACTCTAAACTAAGGAAATTTAAGAAGGGGGTTCCGCAGAGTAGCTTACTCTCCTTTTTGGGCATGCTTTCGTCCGATGAAATTCTGCAAAGAAGGTGATGCATGCTTCTTATCAGTTCATCGCCGAAGTGTTTAAATAGCTCGCCCCGCAATGCATCGACCCCCGCCGCTTTGTTGTTTTTCAGACGTGTAATTGCTATTCGCTACTTCTTCATGGTCGAGCAATGGAACGTCTGCTCCATCGTCATCGATTGGGGAATCGGGTTTGACATCTGCTGGTTATGCTTTCACTGCCATTCAGCAGGTTGGAGAAGTAAACGGCGATCAGAGAACTTTCCTCGCTTGCGTGAACTTCTACACATCCTATGACAAAGTTCGACGTTCGATAAAGCATCCGCTCTATTCTTTAGAGAGATCCAACGATGACGGGGTCAGATTGTTAAGCATTGTCATTATTGGTTTATTAATTTATTTTTAAATGGTTTATTTTTAGTGAATCTAGCAAAAAATGGAATTACTAGCGTAAAAAGCTGCTTCTGGTCACCTGACTTCATAAAAAGGCGATTTTGCTGCCAAACGCAAAAAAAGGTCAGTGCTGTAAGAAAAAAATACAAATTAATATTAAAGAAGTTGACGCTGAATTCCCATTCAAGCGTGACGATATAAACAGGAAATTCTGAATTTTATGGTAAGGTATAAATGAATTAAGAAGAGAAACAATATATCAGGGGAAGCTACCACCAACTGGGAATTTTACGAGGAAATGGACGATGTTTATGGCACTGGCAGCGATGTGACTGTTCCTCAGGAGACTTTAGATTCATCGCTATTGGATATATTGAGTGGAACCGGTGATAATAAAGATTTTCCTGAATTAGATAACACAACGCCAAAGCCAAAATCAAAAGAGGATTGAAAAAAGTGGGATGTCCTAAGTTTTTTGGAAAAAAGCCTCTGCAGACAAAGAAATTTTAAGTGAATTTATTTATTCATATCTTTAAAGCACATGAAGTACAAATTATAAATAAATGTTATTACAACTTTGAAAAGAAAATATTAAATTTCACAGTTTAATCATATACTTATGATTAACAAATATCTTATAAAAATATAGTAAGCTGAAATTAACAAAAAAAAAACATTGAGATTAACATATGGACTCTTGCTTCAGCCATTGCAAATAAGCATGTAAATATTAAGCTGAAAGTAAAGTTGTTGGATTAGTACTTTTTCGTATGGCTTCTTCTCTTAAAAAATTTGTCAACACATCGGGTTGTGAATTATATTCAACAATTATTTGATTAATTATTACTTCTTCTAAATCAATATTATAATCTTCGTTGTCAATAATAAAATTGAAAAGCACCATACAAGCTATTATTATATGCTTTGCCAAAACAAAGTTCTGTATTTCAAGATAATTAAGAATCCGAAATTTTTCAAAATACCGAAGGTCTGAGCATATAATTGAATCTTTTTCATTCTGTGTAAGATTCCCAATATCTTTTTATGGTACCATTAAAAAAGTCTGCCTGGCAACTCTACTTGTTAAAAGAGTGAGTAATTGTGCGTGCTAAAAAAATTAAATAATTTTGGTGGAAAAAGGCAGAAAATTAACAAAATCTGCTCATCAGTCCGAAGAATCCAAAGCACGGTATTCTGGTGTATTGGAGTGCAGAAGCAGCGACTTCAACCACTGACTAATTTGGATTGGGAGGTTTGTAATTTCGCCGATATCACTTTTTATTAGACACAGAGGAGAAAACCATTAACTGTTTTAGAGACTTTTTTGGCGCTAAAAAAAATTACCTTAGCCTGAAAGTATACCAAAAATTTAGATCAATAATTATTCACAAGGCAACCAAGTATTGTTTATTTTATATGTATATTTTTAATTGTTTATATGAATATAATTATAAGCAAATTTTAAAATCAATTATGCCAATTATCAAGACACCACCTCCAGGAGGGGGTAAATTAAATAAAGCTGCCAAAAAAGATGTCACATTCCAAGAACTAACAAAAAAGGTCAAATCCAATTTGAAGAGTACCAACATTTAATAAACAGACACAGGTATAGATTCATAATGGGTGGAGATTTCAACGCAAAGAACACGCACTGGGGTTCAAGGCTTACGACTACAAAGCGGAGAGAACTCTATAAAGCACTGCAATTAACCAAAAGTTACGCATTCTCGACGAACTTACCATCATATTGGACATCAGATAATCAAAAGAATCCAGACCTGATAGATTTTTTCATTCTAGGCAAAATAGCCCGGAACTATTTGTCGATCAATCAGAGTTATGACCTTAAGTCGGATCATTCCCCAATCTATTTAAGCTATAGTGAAATCGTCATCTTTAAAGACAAAACAGCGGCCTTGTATAATCAACTTACATATTGGGAATATTTTTGAACGATCATGGAATGTTCTGTAAATATGACTCTATATTAAATACAGGCCAGTTTGAATCTGAAATTTTACACTTTACAACAAGTATGCAACATGCAGCTTGGAAAAGTACACCGGAATTAAATTTAAATTAAATTAAAATTGCTGTAAACTCTCAATATCCTAGTGATATAAGAGAAATAATTAAATTAAAGAGAAAGCTACGACGCAAGTGGCATCAAACTCGTTGCCTAGCTGATAAATCTGTTTTAAATAAAGTCTCTAAAGATCTTAATCGGAAAATTAAGAGGTTTAAAAATGAAAGTTTCGAAAAATATATTCGGTCCCTAAGCAATGGAAGAAATTCCGACTACTCATGTCCCATTAAAATAAATGCTGATGCACGGATTATTTATTCAAAATATTCTCCCCATATGAAACACACGTAGATTATCCTACTGCTCCCAATCAAGAAAGCGAAGAAATCTGAAGTTGCATAAGCAGTGAGCTAACACAGTGACAGACAGACAGTGAGAAAAACAAAAAATCTCCTGGTTACGACCTGATTACTGCCGAGGTCCTAAAACAGCTTCCTCAAATAAGTATAGTAAAAATTACCAACATTATTAACGCGGCTTTTCATCATAAATACGTGCTTATTGGAAAATTGCTGAAATTATTTTGATTCCAAAGTCAGGAAAATCAGGATATGATATATCTTCTTACACTTCTACCGATAATATCTTCTTTTTAATCTTTTTTTTTATCTTTTTAAGAAAATTCTAGTAAACGTATCAATAAAATCATTGAACGAAAAACCATAATTCCAGCGCATCAGTTTGAGGTTCGAGCCAACCATTCTAGGATTGATCAAATCCATAGGATTACACACATTATTGAAAAAGCCTTTGAGGAAAAAACATTCTGTTCTGCCGTGTTTTTGGATGTTGCAAAAGCGTTCGATAAAGTTTGTCACAAAGAACTGCTTTCGAAACTGAAACTGATTTTACCGAAACAGCATTATGACATCATAAATTCGTATTTATCAGATCGCTACTTTCGCGTTAAGCAAGGAGACAGATAAAACTGAATGAAGCTAAGTCTGTACATATTGTTTTCACATACAAAAAGATACAGCACTTACCAATTTTTATAGACTGAGCACGAATACCGTAATTTAATTCCGCTAAATTCTTAGGAATGACGTTTGACACTAAGCTACAGTGGAAAGTTCACGTAAAACAGCACATAGTGCGAAATCGCTAGAGCATTATAGCAAAGAAGTAGCTATGTTAACTTCTAGAGATGAACCACCAAGACGACTCAAACCTAGCGATCTTTCAAATTAGCCAATACTCTTATAGTAGTTGAATAAGTTGAAAGTAGTCAGTGAAAGTAGACGTGTTTCTAGTGGTCTAAAATATATGCAAGAATTTGTGTTTTTTCAAGTGATAGCAGGCTTGTTTTTGTTTGAGACTTACCGGGAGACTGGAACTGGACTTTTGATTGATTGGATGCTAATACCGTTTCTCCTTTTTCTACTTCTTCGTTTTGCTTTGGTTGCGGCATTGCCAAATCTGAACAGCTTCAAAATAGTGAGAATCGCAATACTTTCTGCAAACTGGGTAAAAAAATTAAAAAGCTCGAAAGCATGATGTAAGGTCAGAGACATATTAACCAAGCTATGCGTGATCTGGTAAGCTGCATCACAAGCTTGTATGACAAGGCAGAAAAGCAAGAGAATCCGTCGAAAAGAGTTATGGTAGGAAAGGCGCCGCAGGTATCCTCTATCCAAAGTGATAAAAATGCCCCAAGTGACCTCACGAGATATTGGGATATCTGCCACCAACGAAGAACCCGAAAAACGTGAGTCATAAAGTGCAAGCAACATATAGTGAGGTCACTGAATGCATACACAAAGACAGTTTGAGGGACAAGACCGCAGGCGAAAAATGGATAGACGTTGTTAGAAAGAATAAACCGATCGAGAAGAGAATCAGATTGAAACCAAACGTTATTACTTTAACAGAAAAAGACGGAGCGTCGTATGCAGATATCTTGAAAAAAAATAAAAAGCGACAGAGGCCTTGATGAACTGGGTTCAAACGTGAGGTACATTAGAAAAACCCTCAAAGGAGACCTACCAATCAAATGAAAAAATCAAACAGAAAAGAGAGCCGACACGTTCGAAAGCGCCCTAGAGGAAGTTATTGGTGAGTTATTGGTCGTTGTTTTAGGTGCTTCTAACTAGGACATATAGCACACAAATGTAGCAGCCCCATTGATAGGTCATTCCTTTGTACTCGTTGCGGAACCCCTGGTCACATGGCAAAGACATGCACGAATTCCCCGAGTTGTATGCTCTGCAAAGGGGAACACTCTGTTCTGAGTACGGCCTGTCCTAAATGCGCAGATATGTTGAAGTCAACGAAAAAATGAAGATACCGCAACTAAATCTCAATCATTGCGCTGTAGGACAATACCTACTAAAACAGACGGTGCTAGAAGAAAACATAGATGTCGCCATATTAGGCGAGCAATATTCTCAACGTTCGGAAAGCACTTGGTGTAAAGATATAAGTGGCAAAGCAGCAATATGGGCCTGCAAAGGACAAACCTTCACATCTCGCTCCAAAGAAACCCATAATGGCTTTACATGGGCGAATATGCAAGGAATATTTTTGTAAGCTGCTATGCTCGTCCTAGTGCAACAATTAGCGAATTTGAAGATTTTCTCCTGGAGATATCCCTAGAAATCAGAAGCAAATCGCCAATAATAATAGCGGGAGATTTCAACGCATGGTCTACTGCTTGGGGTAGCAGAATTACAAACCATAGTGGTCGCCTCATTCTAGAATTTTTGAGTCAAACAAATCTTATGATTTTAAACACAAAATACCTTTCAAAAGGGAAATAAAGGAAGGTGTCAGACATGTATACAAATAGCGACCATATGGCTATAATTGCCGAAGTTTCATTCTCCCAGGAAACGGAACTCTGTCGGAGAAATACCTGTCGAAAACGAAGCTGGCGGCTAAAAGAATTTGATACAGACATTTTTGAGAGCGTCTTGAGTGCAGCTAAGGCATCAGGCGAAGATGCCGCCCACATAGTATCCGCTGTGCGGAAGGTACTTCCTTCCAGCAGCATGCGACGCAACTATGCGCAGGACGAGATACAATATAAATCGAAAGCTGGTATACTGGTGGAACGACGAAATTCCCAAGCTGAGGAAGCTCTGTCAGTCAGCTAAACGCCGCCTACAGCGTAACCAGGAAGGTGATAACGAAATCAGTCTCAGAGGATCATTTAAATGTCAAAAAAAGCTCCTGAAGTCAGCCATTATCTGTAGTAAGAGATCCTGTTTCGAAAAGCTCTGTGAAGAAGCGAACATAGACCCCTGGGAAACGGCATACAAAATTATGAAAAATGTTGTCAAAGCGTTATTCTCGACACATGCCTCCATTTCCTATATTAAACGAAACGAAGCTACGGAGCCACCCCTATTAGTCACAGAAGACTAAAGCGCCCGGAATAGATGGTATACCAAATATAGCCCTTAAAGGAGCCATACCTCTACGATCCAGCTTATTTGTTAACATGTACAACGCGTGTATATTAGAAGAGGTGTTCCCCCATCCGTGGAAGATGTAGCGTCTGGTTCTACTCCCAAAGCCAAAAAAGCCAGCAGAAGCACCTTCATATCGACCTCTTTGCATGCTCGACACGATTGGGAAAGTGTACGAAAGCATTGCAAGAAACCACTTGGAGTTAGCAATCCAAAAAGCCGACGGATTATCAGAGAGACAATACGGCTTTATAAAAAAGAGGTCCACTATTGACGCACTAAGAGAAGTAGTTGATTCTGCGAAATGTGCAATAAGTGGAAAAAGATGGAAAGGTGGTTCAAAAAGATACTGCGCGCTAATAACCCTTGATGTAAAGAATGCGTTCAACACCGAAAAGTGGGCAAATATAATAAAAGCTCTATACGGTATACACGCTCCTCATTATCTGATAAATATTATAATGAGTTACTTTCAAAATAGGAGATTGCTATTCGAGACGGACGAGGGCACTCAGAGCTACACTAACTCCAGTACGACGGGGTGTTAAGAATGCCCCAACCAAAAAATGTGAAAACAATCGCTTATGCGGATGACCTCATAGTGGTAGCTGTAGCTAAACATCTGGATGATCTCCGGATCAAATGCAATGACAGCATAAATGGTTTGCGCCGATGGTTTGCTACCATGAGTCGAGAGCTGACTGACCAGAAAACAGAAGTCCTGCTCATAAGCTCTAGGAAAATTTAATGTGAGATTTCTTCGCAGCCGCAATTGAAGTATCTTGGGGTAATAGTGGACTCAAGACTCAAGTTCAGGGAACACTTAAAAAATGCGACACGTAAAGCAAATAAAATATATAATGCGTTATCTAGAATGATGGCAAATAAAGGCTGTGTGCGTTCCAGCCGACGATGTTTAATAGCTAAGGTAATAAGTTCAGTTATCCTGTATGCGGCTCCAATATGGATACAGGCACTAGAAATAAAATCATATGCTAAACCAATTAACACAGTGCATTGCCTTTCAGCAATACGCGTGATAAGTGCTTTCCGAACCATTTCAAATGACGCCGCTGAGGTGGAATGGAGTCGATGGCATGTGTTTGAAGATAAACAACTACCTCTCCGACCTTTCTCCACTGCACGGAACCTCACACTTTCCCCCAGTATAGACTTGAGCTTAATATTGAAGTCGATGGCGTGAAAATTCCGACTGTAAATAATCCTAAGATTTAAGGTGTAACTTTCAATAGTCTATGCTCCTTCACTTCCCATACGACCGCGATTATTGCCAAGGTACAGAGCCACAACAAAATACTCAAGTCGCTAGCCGGCAGCACATGGGGAAAAGACAAAGAACGGTTGTTGGCAACATACAAGGCAATCGGCCGGCTGGTCCTCAACCACGCAACACCTATATGGTCGCCTGGATGCTGTGTCAAGCAGATGAGGAAACTCCAGACCTGCCAGAATACTTCACTCCGGACCACGACGGGATGCCTATTGATGTCTCCTATCGAACACCTACACAGAGAGACGCTTATGCTCCCGGTTAAGAAGCATAATGAACTCCTCTCCAAGCAGTTCCTGCAGGGATGTTTTCGTAGAAATCATCCTTGCAGCCATCTACTTGAAGCGGAACCGCCACCTAGGAGCATCAAAAGGTCCTTCCTTGACTACGTCAACGAATTTAACACATTCACCGACTCCCTTCCCGTGAATGGCGTTCTTGGAGTCAAACCACCACCCATCGCAGACAAAGAGCTCGAGTTGCCGCGGGAAGCGCGAGTGACCCTAGCGCAGCTTCGTTCTGGATATTGCAGCAGGTTAAACTCCTACCTATCCAGAATTGACACGGACATACCCAATGTATGTCCTGCATGCAACGAGTCTCCGCATGACACTGACCACCTCTTTGCATGCCCTACTAACCCCACTCATCTAACACCCTTTTCCCTTTGGCCCGACCCCGGCGAAACAGCACGTTTTCTTGGCCTCCCGTTAGATGACGTCGATGACAACACAGATAACCCTTACCATCCTAACAGGGACTGATAAACCGTTAAAACAACAACGCCGCTGAGGTATTAGCCAGTATGGCACCGATTGACATCCAGGGAAACGAATTCGCGCAAATATATAACTTATCAGAAACGTCTACCACAGCAAAAAGAGAAGAAAGAAGAAAAAGCATTGCAATGTGGCAGCAACGGTGGCAAATTTCATGCAAAGGACGGTTGACCTACCGATTGATTTCGGACATACATTCGTGAATTGGAAGACAACACAGACAAGTTTAAGACATATTCAAATTGCCTGTTAGTCCTTTCTTTTATTTGAACTAGTTGCAATGTATAAACAAAATAAAAATAATAAAAATTAAAAAAGTCTCTATAGGATAAGCCACGCCTCCCAATAAATGATATTGTGGCGAAATTTTAAGCGTCGTGTTTATGGTAGCTTTTCGTATTGGGCTGATACGCCATTTGGATGCATCCTGGATATCCAGCGAATACATCAGTAAAACGCATTTTGCTATCCGCTATTACCTACATACTTATGTATATTGAAGATAAATTTTAGTGTTAACTATACCTGAAGAAGATAATACTTGCATGTTTATTGTAATAGCTTATGCTACCAATTTTACTCTGCTGATTGCGAACAAGCATTCCATCCAAATACCCTAACACAAATGGAAAGGGCAGAGAACGACTAGACTCAAACTGATCCATAGTAGCTCGTTGGCTTTGGTCGGTTGCTGGAAATTATATTAACTTTGCTTTCATGCCTACAATTGCTTTTATTGTACGAATAAAGTTGTAATATGCAGTTCCAATACCTAAGTGAAAACGATCACTTAATTCATGGAAATTATTTTGGTTGCTAAGTTTTCATAGAGTTATGTATATACATCTTTCCAACGATAAGCAAGGCCGACCAATTCGGGGTGTTCTCCATAATGGCTTTAGCAGGAATAAAGGGTTGTTAAACTTATTCCAGTGTGAGAGCGCTTCAAAATTAGCGTTTTTTATAACATTTTCCATTATGGCCAGATTGAACAAAATTACAATTTTTGGGCATTTAAATTAAAACACCCAACATTTAGTATGAATAAAAATTACTATATAGCGGTTATTTATTATATGGAGAAACTATTTAAATCTTTTTAAAGAATATTATAACAACTGACTTTTGTCCTTTCAATGCCCAATAATTGGATTTAAGCTTGTTAGCTCTCAATCATTAAACGTTTTTAATCATTTTCCATTGAAAATAAAACTATGATGCTTCAAATTAGAAAACGTTTCATCAAATATCTTTAAATTTTACAAAATTATTTAATTTTCATTTTTATAAGTGGTCTTGAACGATGCAACTAATCCCTCCGTTTACATATTTTTTTGGTAAAATTTCAATCTGGCCATCGCTCGTTTCCAATTGCTAAACGTCAAAACCTATTGAACTCGATCAACTGTCAAAGTTTAAGTGGTTTTGACGTTTAGCAATTGCTCTCTCACTTCCAGTGAGAGAGGAGTTAAACATCTCTTTATCTCTGGCTTTAGCATGGTTTGAAGCTTCTGTGAATGTATTTTTGTAAAATATATAAAACTTATACTTATGTACATAATGTATGTACTCCCTTACACGTGGAAGATTTGATCCTAAAGTGTGAGAAAAATACATCAATTGCCATTTCGCTAATAGTTTTCCAGAATCCCGAATTTTTAGGCACCTTCTAATGAGATTTTTATCTTTATTAAATTTTAAATTATTTTATCTTTTCTATTTTCAGAGAAACCAAAAAAAAATGTATAATTGCACTCATGGCTTTATTTTGATCCATTTTGATATTTTTACGCTCGTTGGACTTAATTTCTAAAACAGCTGTTTGCGAAAATAAACTTTGCAGGAAAAGTGTTGTAAAAGTCAAAATATACAATGCATAGCAATAAAATGTTATTTGACGTTCCAAACAGATAATGCATAAGTAATGTAGTAAAACCGCATCACCTTTCTTCTAATGTGATTTTTATCTTTATTAAATTTTAAATTATTTATTCTTTTCTATTTTCAGAGAAACCAAAAAAAAAATGTATAATCGCACTCTTGGCTTTATTTTGATCCATTTTGATATTTTTACGCTCGTTGGACTTAAATTTCTAAAACAGATGTTTGCGAAAATAAACTTTGAGGGAAAAGTGTTGTAAAACGTCAAAATATACAAAGCATAGCAATAAAATGTTATTTGACGTTCCAAACAGATAATGCATAAGTATTGTAGTAAAACTGCATCAAAACTCTGCAGTAGTACGTTTTCGAAGTCAATAGGGGGGTTCTCTTGCTCTTACCAGATGGCACGATGACACAAAATGCAAAAATCCCATACCGAAATATGCAAAGACAAGAGAGCACCCATTGCGGATGCTAGTGATATATGATTTATGTATTTAAAACTTACTTTCCTCAACAATTTAACGGAGAAATACGTCTTTATGTAAAATGATAGTCGGGACAGGGTTGCAATTATTTTTTTACGTGTTATTGCACGAAAATAAACATGGGTTTTGGTCTGACATATTTTACAGCTATTGCAAATAATTTTCTGCGTATGTTTGTTGTTGTGCCGTTGCAAAAAGTAGAAAATTCAGCAATTCGTGGGCCGTGCAAGGGTTTTGCAAGAGCAAGAGAATACCCCTAATATCTTATTTGCTTTTAACACGACAGCACTTTAACTAGAAACGTCCTAAAGTTTCACCTCTTATACTACTACATATCCATATCAAACTTTTTGTTTTGAAATGGAATATTCTGTTGTAAAAGTGGTAAAATTATCATACATAAGTTTTTAATGTTTAGGAATAAGACGCACATATTGAGAATGAATCTGTAAAAAAATTGCCGCCATTGCATCTGCCAGTTGCTAATTTTGTGTAAATCTTAATATTTTATTAATGTTTATTAAATTAAAATCTTTTAAAAACAGGAAAAATAACGGGAAAAACCTACAATAAACAACAGGACAACAAATAAAGCAAGAGTTTATAGTGAGGAAGTAATTGTTAAGTATGGTTATGTCAAAATTTTTTGTAAAGGAGTAATTTTATATATTATATACTAATAAATTATAAATCTTCTAAGGGTTTTTGGATTGCAATCAAAATTAATTAATAACAACAAGAACAATAATAAAGAAATAAAGAATTTGCGAGAAAACAGGTATGTGAATGATGTTAAGATATTTGTATTAATTTTAGATAGAAAGTACATAATTTAAAATTATTAATTCATTAATATTATTTGAAAAATTTTATTTTAACAATTAGTGTAAGTGAAAAATGTGTGAAAAGTGTGATTAACAGTTGGGTAAATTTTAAAATAGCATCTCCCGATTTCGGGGTTAAAATGGGTATGCACGGATAGAGGAGGTCTTCCAGATCAAGAAAATATATTTATATAGTCGCCGCTGACTTATGGTTTTTGAGATATTTGCATTTAAAGTTCAAAAATTCAACTATTTAAATGCGTGTTTCTCCGATTTAAAAAGAATTTTACACTTAATTTTTTAGCTTTTATATCCACTAACATTTCACTAATTCGTTTCTAACCATTTATTATATAGTGGAAAAATAACTTTTATTCAATATTTAAATCTTGTTCAATTATTTTTGTACACAAAATAACAAAAGGGTTGCATTCTAACTAATAGTGTTACCTGACGTACATATTTCACAGAAGAACCAAAAGAAAACAAATAATACCCCAATGACAGGAAATAAATAACACATTAGTTTTTCGCATAGAATTTCTTTCTGTTTCAAAAAAATAACCGTGACCGATCCAACACCGGTATTTACCAAGATAATAAAAATTCTGAAAGATTTTACATTACTCATTACACGCAGCCATTTTCTTATTGTATGCATAAAAGGATTTCGACTAAAGTTTAGTATGGAATAAAAGTTATTTTTACACCACTTAATATAAAATAAATAGTTAGAAACGAATAAGTGAAGTGTTAGTGGATATAAAAGTTAAAAATATAAGTGTAAAATTAATTATAAATCGGAGAAACACGCATTTTAAATAGTTGAATTTTTGAACTCTAAACGCAAATATCTCAAAAACCATAAGTCAGAGGCAACTATACATTTTTTTTTCTTGAACTGGAGGACCTCCTCTTCTCGTACATACCCATTTTAACCCCGAGATCGGGGGATGCTCCTCTAAATCCCAGCCCATTAATTTGCACTCGAAAACTATAAGTTTGAGAGGTTTATGTAATATATTTCTTAATCAGGAGAACCTCCTCTATTCATTCATCTATGTTATCAAATCGCTGCGCTAAAGAAATATGTGCAATTAATATAATAAATAAAATGTTTACATTTTAAGTATATAATCAATAATGGTGCATGACAATGCACAAATGTGTGTAATGAAATACAAAATGAATACAGTAGGGCAAATCAGAATCTGGTGCAAATAGTCTTGCATTTTTGCAATTGCAAATTAGCGAGCATATTTTTGCTTTTTCAGTAACAAAATGTATAGCGACGCACCTGCTACACCCTTGCAAATAAGCACAAATTATTAGCTGCTGTCAAAAATAAAAACATTGTTAACAAAGAGAAGAAATGGAGCAAACCGGTTTGAATAAGGCTAAAACACGAAAAGCCGAATAAAAAGTGGAAAGAAAAAAAATCCAGAGTATACTGGATTTTTTGCAGGAAGCTCCAGAAGTAGAAGTGAAATTTGTGCTATGTGCCGCATAAAAATATTTCTTACCTTTAATGTCCATAATTTCTTCGGCAGCTTCGTCAAATAAAGCGTCAGTTAATTTTTCCCAAAAACTTTTTTTCGGCATATTTTCCAATTTTAGCCAAAATTTTGTTTACAAACAATGTTTTTCTTCACCGATCAGCTGTGAATTAATAGTTTTTGCCAGGGGTTGCACAGAAACCACAAAAAATACGTTATTTGTTGATGGTAAATATTTGCAATTACATAATTTTCAAACCCAGATGTACAAGATTCTGAATTGCCCTAGAGTATAAATTTATGCATATACAGTGAAAAAGGCGATTCATTGTTCTATCCCGAACTCGGAGATAAATTGAGTATAGACGTATAGAGTAAGTTCTCCAGATTAAGAATAAGGTATTGCTTTGGTCCTACAGAAGATCCTAGCGGAGGTCTTTTTTGCAAAATAGCCGTTGATTTTGGAATCCATGTATATAGTATGTAGTACATACATTTTTATCTGCTGAACCGATTTGGCCGAAAATTTGTGAAGAGGTAGCTTTGGACAAGGGGCAAAACAAACCGGTACTCCAATTTTATTTATCTGTATTGCTTTCATTCGCAACAACACATATCAATAAAAAAATAATATCTCACAGAAAAAAACGGAAACATTTATATACACATTTACAATTCTCAATGCTATGTTTTCGAATCGTTATAACTTATAACTTTATGAGACTTGTGAAAACCCTAAACATAATAGTATTCAAAATGTAATTAGATTTATCTTTGAAACACGATTAAACTATACTCTTTAATTAAATTTTTTTTTTCATAACACCTAATACATTTATTTTTATTTTTTTTTTTAGATTACAACTCGGAACACCGGAATAAGTATAACAACAAAACTCATTATATTTAAGTGTATATTGCTTAGTGTTTATAAATTTATTATTTTTATTACACACATAAATATCACTAGAAAGATATTCTCCAATCTTTTGAGTAAAGAGAAAACGGTATTTGAAGCTGCGGTGGCCAAATTCCATAAACTTAACGATGTTTCTCAAGAAATTTGAAATATTTCAAGTAGTAACAAGAGAGTAGGTTTAAGTATTTTGGATGACATGGCTAATAAGAGCAACTCGGCAGTCCGTGTAATTTCTGAGACCGAAGTTGAAGATGATAGTGATTCTGAAATTCATTATTTCTTTGAATGTACATACTTTGTAGAGGAAGACGAGAGTACGGACCTACCTCAAAATAAAAACTTAGAACTTAATGCCCGGACAATTAGGAATAATGTAACTCATATCACTCTGTCAGACTTACTGGTGAGTCCACCTCCAAAGCTGCCATGAGCACCAACCAAAGTGCACTGGCGGCTAAAGGAGAAAATAAAAACAAGCGCAAGAAATCCCATAATCAGCTGAGGAAAAACCGGTACCAGAGGGCAGTCTTCATACTAGGAAAGATAGCCAAAGACCAGGCAGCCGGTATCCCAGTTGATGAGGTTGAAAAAAAGCGCCTCAAACCAATATTAGAGGAATATGAAAGCAAAGCATTTCTGCGACATAGCCAGGGATAGCCTGCAAGTGGCCCTCATAGATGGAAATTCCTCCTTCCCGAGCACCATACAGGAAAAATGGGTGGAGATCGTCGTCGAGTATGATGCTAAGCTTTGTACTCGACAATCCTGCGGGTCCTCACCCGGAGTTTGACTCTTCTGAGACCCTCAGGGGCTACAGGGTCATCAAGTGCGCGGACCAGGCCTCGCTAGATTTCCTGACGGGTAGTGTTGCCAAAATCAGCAACGCCTTTCAAAGCCTCCAATTGAGGCTTATACCCGCCAGGGACATTCCGAAGAGACCTCGTGTTCGCGTTTGGCTACCCCCTCTAGAGGAGCCAAGCGAAAAACTCCTGAGGTGCATTAAGCTGCAAAACAAATCTATACCTGGTATAGATGAGTGGCAGCTGATCAAGGAGGATAAACCAAATAAAGCAAGTAGATCAATACTGATGGCCATTTGCGATGAGTCCATTGAGGCTCTTAAGAAAACTGACTACAAAATCAGCTTCGGAATTCACAAGGCCAGACTAAAAATCTTCCAAGGCGACAAAGCGGCTGACGAAGACGACTCGGAAGAGGTTGACGACGCCAGCCAGTTGCTAAGAAACGTGGGTATCGAAGAAACCCGAGATGCCCAATAACTTAAGATGCGTACAGATAAACCTGCAGCACTCGAAGAGTGCTACAGCGAATCCGACAACCCTCATGAAGGGGGCATCAACATCAGCCTAATACAGGAGCCCTGGGTCAATGAAGACACCATTAAAGGGCTAAACAGCAGCAACTATAACCTTTTTTACACACGTAACAAAGGTAAACCTAGGGCATGCATTCTTATCAATAGAAGTATAAATGCATTCTTTGTCCTAATTACACCACAGCAGATATCACAGTGGTAAAGGTGGAACAGAAGGAAAAGTCCTTCTTCTTGGTCTCGGCCTACTTGGCCCACGACGAAGACATACCACCGGCCCCGCTCACCAGACTAGTAGAGGAGAACAGGAAGGAAGGGGTAGCTCCAGTATAAACACCAGAGGTGAGTCACTCTTGCAGTATATTTATTTTCCCAAGCTCTGATAGGCTTCCGGGGTGGGAGGAAGTACTGGACCTCACGCTAGCAACAGACACAGACGGTCTCGTTGTGGATAACTGGAGGGTATCCGATGAACCTTCCATGTTGGATCACTCCTGGATACTCTTCAGCATCCGCGAGAAATAAAGTGCTCCTCTCACATATCGGAACTCTAGAAGAACGGCGTGGGAAAAATTTACCAGTATAGCAACAAAATGCCTTGAAAAGGGAGGCAATAAGAGTATTAGGAATCCTCAATCTTAACCACAACTTTCAATAAATATGGAGGTTGGAAACAGCAGAACTACGGGCATAGTGTAATCCTAAACAAGCTCACCATTAATAAATCACACTACATTCTCCCCAAGCTAGATTTCAATAGACAATACCAGGTGAGGATACCATTTAGACGAGAATGGAGAAGAGATTCAATAGGAGAGGAGGATACCTTCTAGGTTTCATCGAAAAGAGAAAGTCTCTTCCTTGGTGGAACAGTGAAATCAAGAATTTGAGAACACAACTAAGGAAAGCTTTCAATGAAAGTTTTAGAACCAAAATCTGGCAGTCATATAAAGATATTATGATAAGATACAAGAAATCAGTCAGGAGAGCTAAAAACGACTCATGGCGATCTTTCTGCACACCGATAGAAAGTTGCAGAGAAACCGCTAGGCTGAACAAAATGCTATCCAAAGATCATATTAATACTGCCTACATTAGGGCGGAGGGAAGTGATTGGACCTCCTCGGCAAAAGAGTCTATGGAGGTACTAATTACGACACACTTCCCCGGGAGGCAGCAAACACCTTCAACGAGGGTTCAACCAGAACCACCGTTAAACGCAGCTGATTATCGAAGCCTAATAGCAGACAAAAGCAAAATCAAATATGCCATAAATAGTTTTGCACCATTTAAATGGTTCAAAGGCCTGAAAATATATACAAAGCTAGCATTCAACTATCTTACATCCCAAGAAGTTTGAACATAAGTAAAGTTGTGTTCCTTCCAAAACCAGGCAGAAGAACACACGAGAATGCTAAGGATTTTAGACCTATAAGCCTGCTGAAGGTACTAGAAAGGCTGATAGATCTACACGTAAGAACAATAATGACGTAGAAGTTATCGAAGTTCCAACATGCGTACATAAAGGGCCGATCAACCGAAACTGGCCTTCATGAGGTGATACGTGTAATTGAAAAATCACTACACCACGAACAATACACCATAGCTGCTTTTCTAGACATAGAGGGCGCTTTCAATAACATAGAAGTAAATGCTATAATTAATTCACTGGCACATGGTGGCATAGATGACACTGTGTTCAGATGGATACTATCGATGCTTAAGAATAGGAAGATTATAGCTTCAAACGGTGCTGCAACACAAACACAAACAAGTTATGTGAGTAGAGAGATACCTCAAGGAGGGGTCCTCTCTCCGCTTCTATGGGTTGTAGCGCTGAACGAAATACTACTCCAACTAAGCGGTGGAGGAGTGAAAGCAGTAGCGTATGCATACGATATAGTGTTGTTGGTATCAGGAATGTTTCCTTCAACAGTCAGCGAGATTATGGAAAGAGCACTTCGAAGGTTAAACCTATGGGCCACGAACAATGGACTAGGAGTTAACCCGAACAAAACAGAACTGATGATATTCATAAGCAGAACCAAAATCCCTCAGTTTCAACTTCCGGTACTAAACGGCACGACACTCACTCCATCCCCCACATCTGAATACTTGGGTGGAGATTGACTCCAAACTGTCCTGGGAAATAAATATAGAAAAAAGAATAAATAAAGCAAACATGGCCTACTATACTTGTAAGAGAATCTTCAGCAAGAATTGGAGCCTCAAATCAAGTATAATCATGTGGATGTATACGGCTGTCATAAGACCTATACTTACATATGGAGCTCTGGTATGGTGGCCAGCGTTAAACAAACAATACAACATTAAAAAATTAAATGGAATACAAAGAGCAGCATCTGCGGGTGTTACTGGAGCAATCAGGTCATGTCCGACTGATGCGCTCAATGTGATCCTGCATTAACTACCAATGGATATTCTTATTCACAAAACAGCCGCTATTGCGGCGATAAGAATAAAAGAATTGGGAGGTTGGAAACAGCAGAACTACGGGCATAGTGTAATCCTAAACAAGCTCACCATTAATAAATCAGACTACATTCTCCCCAAGCTAGATTTCAATAGACACTTCCAGGTGAGGATACCATTTAGACGGGAATGGAGAAGAGGTTCAATAGGAAAGGAGGATACCTTCTAGGTCTATACCGACGGGTCCAAAATGGACTGCGGAGTAGGCACGGGGGTATTCTCCGCTGATCTAGGCATATCTCTCTCTATACCTTTACCGAACTCGGCTAGCATCTTCCAAGCGGAAGTACTAGGCAAAGAAAAAGCCTGCAAAGTTCTATTAGAAAACCACTGGAATATACATAAAGCCACTTTATTTACGGATAGCCAGGCGGCGCTTCTGGCCTTGTCTTCACCTATGACAAATTCCAGCATAGTTGACAACTGCAAGAGAGCACTAAGCTCAATAAAAGACAAGCTCCAACTAGACTTGATCTGGGTTCCCGGCCACAGGAACAATTTCGGTAACGAAAAAGCAGACGAGTTGGCAAAGGCAGGATCTTTCCTCAACGAATCCAAGGCGGTGCTAATACCAAGCCCGCTAGGATCGATCAAAGGAGAAATCAATAGACAATTTGAACAAGTTGCAAATAACAGAAGGAAAAGCATTACAAAATGCGTCATAACTAAACAATTATGGCCAACATATGACAGGAAAAGAACCAACGACTTATTAAATAGGTCAAAAAAAGTATCTACAGAGTAACAGCTACCACAACAGGGCACTGGCCATTTGGGGAACATGCGTCCAAAATGGGTATGCCCTACAACGACATCTGCAGAGGCAGCGGAGTAGCAGGGAACAAGGAAACAATTTTCCACTTTCTCTGCGAATGCCCAGCTCTAGCACAGATCCGACATAAAACACTTGGAACCCATCAAGCACCAAACCTTGAATGGATTTCCACTAAAAGCATATCAGACATAAGTAGTTTCATCGAAAACTCAAAATGGTTTGAGAGAGAAGGTGAAACGTAATAGCAGATACAGGAGGTTCTACGAATAGTGTATCAAAATGGCACATCAAGTGCTAATTGAGCCCGATAGATAACAGGGCTGCACTCCTACCTACCTACCTACCTACTGGTGAGTTTTAAAAAAATATGTGTAAATGGTTTACCCTTATCTGCAAAAAATCTCCTAAGTACAAAAAAAGATAAGGTAGAAATAGATGACATACCAGGAGGAGAGTTTTTGTATTTGGGCTTTCAAAACCATTTTCAATTAGAAGATCTGAAATTTTAGAAATTTGACCAAATCGTCTAAGAGTTATGTATGGCCGATAATAGGATCAATTGTCAATTTTCCGAAAATTTTTTCGTTTCTGATTGCTTGTTTTCACGGAAAAAGTAAACGTGGTAATCCAGATGATTTTCAACATCAACATTGTTGTACTTTAGCCAGTATGTAAAAGTAGAGTTAGTTTAGGAACAGACGAAGGTATAGCTCGTACTGAAAAAAAATGTTTAAAAACAGACGAATCTGCAAATTTTGGCATGATTTCGCAGTTTTCTTTGGAACCCATGCACTTGCTATACTTGTATTTAGGAGTAATGAAAAAGTTACTGAAATTACTTATTTCAAAAGGCAATATGCCTATAATGAATGAAAAGCTACGTCTTCTAGCAAAATTTGTACAGAAATCTAAGAGATTTCAATGAAATAAGTAATTATAAGTCTACTGAATTCCGGCTGTTTTTGTTGGTATAGTGGAATATTTGTTTTGTGAGGCTACGTTGACGAACATTTTTATTACCACTTCCTCTTGTTACATACTGGCATTCGACTTGTGAGAGTACATCTAACAGAGATAAAGAGATGTCCAACTCCTCTCTCATTGGAAGTGAGAGAACAATTGCTAAACGTCAAAACTTCCTGAACTTTGACAGTTGATCGAGTTCAATAGGTTTTGACGTTTAGCAATGGGGAACGACCGATGGCCAGATTGAAATCTTACCAAAAAAATATGTAAACAGAGGGATTTTGTTGCATTGTTCAATACCACTTACAAAAAAGGTAAAACAATGAAAATTAAATAAATTTATTAAATTTAAATGTATTTGATGAAACGTTTTGTAATGTCAAGATCTAAAAAGCTTAAAACCTTTTATTGGGTATTGAAAGGTCAAAAGTCAGTTGTTAAAAATAAAAAGATTTAAATAGTTTCTCTATGTATTAAATAACCACTACATAGTAATTTTTATTCGTACTAAATGTTGGGTGTTTTAATTTAAATGACCAAAAATTATTAATTTGTCCAATCTGGTCATAATGGAAAATGTTATAAAAAACGCTAATTTTGAAGCGCTCTCACACTGGAATAAGTTGCACATCCCTTTATTCCTGACATCTAATACGAGTATTCGAATGAATATTGCACAAGAAGTTGTAAATGATTTTATAAAATTATTTTCACAACTATACGGAACGCATTCAATTAGTTTTAATGTTCATGGGCTTCTTAATTTAAGTGATTGTGTTCGGCAGTCAGGGGCCATCCCTGAGATAAATTTGAAATTTACAATATTTCCCAGTTATATTTTTTCCAATATGTCTTTATTTATTGGATCTGATCTTTATTTTAAAAGCATAACAATAAGTTATAAAATCTTAGAACTATTTAAAAACTAGACAAGCTCAAACAAGTGATTGAGCTGTTTTGGTGATACGCTGCTCTTTAGTACACAGGCATATCTCCGGCTGTCTCCGGGTCGAAAAGCAACCAACCAGATCGATAATGTTGTGATAAACGGAAGGCATGTCTCCGGTGTTTATTTCTGCGTACGCACCGAGGTCCTAACATCGACTCGGACCACTATCTTGTTGCAGCTAAAATTCGCACTCGCCTCTGTGCAGCAAAAAACGCACGCCAACAAACACAAGGAAGGTTCGACGTCGAGAAGCTGCAATCACAACAGACAGCCGAACGATTTTCTACTCGGCTCGCACTCCTGCTCTCTGAGAGCACTAGTCAACAACTCGGTTTAAGGGAACTCTGGGACGGCATTTCAAATTCCTTACGTACAGCTGCAACCGAAACCATTGGTTTTCGGAAAGAGAAAAAGAACAGCTGGTACGACGAGGAGTGCCGTGTCGCAGCGGAGAGAAAACAGGCTGCCTACCTCGCAACGTTACGATCGACCACTACACGTGCGGGGTGGGATAGATACCGAGAGTTGAAGAAGGAAGCGAGACGCATTTGCAGACAGAAGAAGAAAGAGGCCGAAATGCGTGAGAACGAAGAGCTTGATAAGCTGGCCGACAGGGGTAATGCTCGAAAATTCTACGAAAAAATAAGGCGGCTTACAGAAGGTTTCAAGACCGGAGCATACTCTTGTAGAACCCCCAAAGGTGATCTAGTCACTGATGCCCAGAGCATAGTTAAATTATGGAGGGAACACTTCTCCAGCCTGCTGAATGGCAGTGAACGCACAACACCAGGAGAAGGAGAACCCGATTCCCCAATCGACTACGATGTAGCAGACGTTCCATTACCCGACCATGAAGAAGTTCGAATAGCAATTGCCCGCCTCAAGAACTACAAAGCGGGAGGGGCAGACGGACTACCGGCCGAGCTATTCAAACACGGCGGCGAAGAACTAATAGGGAGCATGCATCAGCTTCTTTGTAAAATATGGTCGGACGAGAGCATGCCCAACGATTGGAATTTAAGTGTGCTATGCCCAATCCATAAAAAAGGAGACCCCACAATCTGGGCCAACTACCGTGGGATTAGCCTCCTCAACATCGCATATAAGGTTCTATCGAGCGTATTGTGTGAAAGATTAAAACCCACCGTCAACAAACTTATTGGACCTAATCAGTGTGGCTTCAGACCTGGAAAATCAACAACCGACCAGATATTCACCATGCGCCAAATCTTGGAAAAGACCCGTGAAAGGAGAATCGACACACACCACCTCTTCGTCGATTTCAAAGCTGCTTTCGACAGCACGAAAATGAGCTGCACAGAAAATGGGCCTGGTAGTGAACGAGGGCAAAACGAAATATCTCCTGTCATCAAACAAACAGTCGTCGCACTCGCGACTTGGCTCTCACGTCACTGTTGACAGTCATAACTTTGAAGTTGTAGATAATTTCGTCTATTTAGGAACCAGCATTAACACCACTAATAATGTCAGCCTGGAAATCCAACGCAGGATTGCTCTTGCCAACAGGTGCTACTTCGGACTGAGTAGGCAATTGAAAAGTAAAGTCCTCTCTCGACGAACAAAAGCTAAACTCTATAAGTCGCTCATAATTCCCGTCCTGCTATATGGTGCAGAGGCTTGGGCGATGACAGCAACCGATGAGTCGACGTTACGAGTTTTCGAGAGAAAAATTCTGCGAAAGATTTATGGTCCTTTGCGCATTGGCCACGGCGAATATCGCATCCGATGGAACGATGAGCTGTACGAGATATATGACGACATTGACATAGTTCAGCGAATTAAAAGACAGCAGTTACGCCGGCTAGGTCATATTATTCGAATGGACGAAAACCCTCCAACTTTGAAAGTATTCGACGCCGGGGGAAGAAGAGGAAGACTCCACTCCGTTGGAAGGACAGGTGGAGAAGGACCTGCGTTCGCTTGGAATATACAATTGACGCTACGTAGCGAAAAGAAGAAACGACTGGCGGGTCAATAAAGAAGAAGAAGAGATTAAGAATGTACGTTTTTACGATTTTTTTTTTAACGGTCCAAACTTTAAGAACTTCAGGCTTATGAAGGGTTAGAGTTGGTCAGAGTTCTTTAAAATTAGTTATTATTAATGTCATTGGTAAACAACAGTTTAATTTAAATGAAATAAAAGTACCGTCTTATTTTCAAAATGAAAATAAACACACATGACAGCAAAAAGGATCTTACGTTTTTTTGGTTACATTTTGTAATTAATAATAATATTAGAAATAACATACGCCAGAGACATTCAATTTCACCTACAAAATGGTTTGGGAGTCCTTTATGCGAGTCGGTGTGAAAATTGGACAAAGGGCAAGGTACCACGCACTTTTTGGCGATTTAATTAATGTAAAAGTACTTTAATTTACAGTTTTTATTAACTTGTGTTGATTTAAGTTAACGTTAGGTTAGGTTAGATGGCTGATCAAAGGTCGCACGTGGACTGATATATGTAGTTCTTTGTGACGCCATAGAAAGAAAAACTCGTTTTCAAACCATAAAATAGGAAAATTCTTAGTAGTTAATACACATTTTCAGAGGCGTTTAATTTCCATACCCGCCAGCTCGATGGGATGTCTGAAATTCTGCGCTCCCAAGTGTTTAAGTGTTTCCTCCTAACGCGAAATTGTCAAGAAGGAAGTGTTGAATTCCACCTCATCTTCTTTTATGCAGCTTCTGCAGATGGTGTCTGGTAGGATTTCCAGCCTAACTGCGGGGTCACGAATAGGCCAATGGCCCGTTAAAAGCCCCACAACTAGGGTGAGACTGGCCTTAGTGAGAGCAAAGAAATCACTAGATTTGGGCCAATAGGCTTTTGCGACAGCGCATATACCGAAGATGTCCCATCGCTGACCATATATCCGCGAAACCCAGTTATTTAGTAGTAGAACACAAGAGATACGGCAACACCGATCCGCTCCCATTCTACCGATAGCGGTTTTAGGGTGCCTTGTGTTGCTAGTTCATCAGCTTTACAGTTACTTGTTATTACGCTGCGGCCTGGCACCCATACCACTCTTATTACAAAGGCACTCGATGCTATTGATAGCGAGGTTAAGCACTTTTTGACCAACCCTGAACGCTCTGTTAAAGAGTTCAAGCCTAGTATCGCCGCTGTGCTATCTGACTAGAAAGGTCACTTCTCTAAAGGAGGCTAAGCTACGGAGCAGTAAATCTACTGCTTCTTTAATGGCTGCCCCTCCACCAACCTTCCCCAAAGCTTTGACCCATCCGTGAAGAAGTTCATTGTGCTAAATATTTCAATGTGTCCGCGGTTTGCAGAGTAATGTCTCACATTAGCGGCAGCGGTGCCGCCGGGGTCTTGTATCTTCTAGTGAATAAAACCATCACATTTCGTCGAACACGTCCGTTTCCCCATTCCGTTTCAATCACTCTGTAGCACACAATACTGAAAATGATGATTAAACCCCTAAACCGTCCAGAGCAATTACGACTGTTGCTGGCATGACATTATTAAAAGCTCACAGCGAATTCCTTTTTTCCTTTTGCAGGTTGGATTATTGTTATCCATCGATTGTTGCAAAGTAGTCGAATACTAATAATTTCGACCCATCTGATTTTACGTTGTTCCAGATGTGGTTTTAATCTGTTATGATAGCTGTTAATTTTACATATACGAGTATAGTTCTCAACATAGTTTTTCATTTTTCAATAGGTGCAAAGGCATAATTATGTTTTGCTATCTTAGAATGTAATAATATCTTTCCATGTTTGTATGCAAGTGGGTATATATTGAACAAGTTTCATTTTATTTTTAATATTGGATATTTATATACAGTTACAATTGCGTGGTTAAGGTAGCAGACATGAATGTCAAAGTATTCTAATATATGCATTGGATACTATTTGTTAAATATCCCTTAAGTTTAGAGTTCCTTCGTTGTATACTTCGGTCATCACTAAATCATCTGTTATTGTTTTAGGATCGAGGGTCTCTAAAATACTTTCAAACTGTGAATTTATTTTCTTTTGTTTGTTATCAGCATACTTAATCCTGTCTTAATTTCGATTAAGTCGTCGTGATCGGGTGTACCTATAATAATTTAAGTGAACGTCTAGCCCTAAAGATATTAGATATCCTTCTCCACCTGGTCTTTTCAACGGAGTGGAGGTCTTCCTCTTCCTTTGCTTCTCCCAGCGGGTTCTCAGCCCGGAGTAGCACTTGTTGGCAAAAGTTATACTTTTAGTTGCCGCATTTTTTTAGTAGAATTTTCGAGCATTACCCTTATCGGCCAGCTTATCAAGCTCTTCATACTCACGCATTCCGGCCTGTCTTTTCTGTCCGCAATTGCGTCTCATCCATCGAAGTGTTGTGGCAGCCTGTTTTTTCACCGCTGCGACAAAGCGGCTGTCTGTTGTGATGCAGGTTTTCTATGTCGAACCTTACTTCTGTTTGTTGAAGTGCGTTTTTTGCTTCACGTAGGCGGGTGCGTATCTTGGCTGCAACATGGTAGTAGTTGTCCAAGTAGAAATTAGGACCTCGGAACATTCGCACGGCTAAAACACTGGAGAACCATAAGATAGCCATATTTCGGGGTGCGGCGAAGCCGATCAGTCTCAATTCACTTGGAGATGTTTCATCGGGCAGGCTGAATTTATCGACTCTTTTGCCAAACTTTCTTTGCCCACCTTGGAGTTAAAGTCGCCAAGCACGATTTTGATATCGTGGCGGGACAGCTCTCATAGGTGCGCTTCAATTGCTCATAGAAGTCATCTTTGACATCGTATGGATTTGGGTATGGGTATCTTATTTTGATTGGCTAGGACTCTAGCTACTTTGATCAGGGTGCTATGTGTACGCTCAACTTGACCGTTGGTTGTCGAATGAAATGTTGAATATTAAAAAATTTTTTGCGAAGAAATTTTCACTAAATTTGTTGCACTGTAATTTTCAACTACTTGTTTTCTTGATTGTATGTAATGGTTGATTTACCCGTTTCAATTTTTTTTTTTGTAAACTTTGAACTGAATGTTATGAGCTACTTGAAATGTCGATAATCTGTTGGCGGTACAATGCACCAGCAACCATGTTTCGATGCCCTGGTTTATGTACCAATTTAGCGCCGTATTTTTCTATTAAGTTTTTCCATCGTTTTAGTTTAGTATTGGAATTTTTATCCGAAATCGAAAAGATCGAAGAAATCGTTAGATCTGCTGTACCATATAGATAATTTGTTAATTTTTAAAACGATAGCGAGTAATTCCTTTTTATTCGTGCTATAATTTTGTTCAGTTTGACTAAGAGTTCTAGATATAAACATGTTTTCTTTCTTGTTCCTATAATATACAATTACAGTTCCTATTGCAAAGTTACTTGTGTCCGTCGTTAGTTCAAAACATGTGCTGACGTCTGGTAGAAATAATTCAACTTCTGCTCGTAGTGCGTATTTTATTTTTATTAAAGCCTCAAGTGCTGTTTCGTCTAGATTAAGTGAGACCCTTGCGCTTTGATTTTGACTTACGCCACTACTGTCTCCGCGTAGAAATGTTGTTAGAGGTTTCGTTCTTCTTCTTCTTAATTGGCGTAGACACCGCTTACGCGATTATAGCCGAGTTAACAACAGCGCGCCAGTCGTTTCTTCTTTTCGCTACGTGGCGCCAATTGGATATTCCGAGCGAAGTCAGGTCCTTCTCCACTTGGTCCTTCCAATGGAGTGGAGGTCTTCCTCTTCCTCTGCTTCCCCCGGCGGGTACTGCGTCGAATACTTTCTGAGCTGGAGTGTTTTCATCCATCCGGACAACATGACCTAGCCAGCGTAGCCGCTGTCTTTTAATTCGCTGAACTATGTCAATGTCGTCGTATATCTCGTACAGCTCATCGTTCCATCGGATGCGATATTCGCCGTGGCCAATGCGCAAAGGACCATAAATCTTTCGCAGAATTTTTCTCTCGAAAACTCGCACCGTCGACTCATCGGTTGCTGTCATCGCCCAAGCCTCTGCACCATATAGCAGGACGGGAATTATGAGCGACTTATAGAGTTTAGCTTTTGTTCGTCGAGAGAGGACTTTACTTTTCAATTGCCTACTCAGTCCGAAGTAGCACCTGTTGGCAAGAGCAATCCTGCGTTGGATTTCCAGGCTGACATTATTAGTGGTGTTAATGCTGGTTCCTAAATAGACGAAATTATCTACAACTTCAAAGTTATGACTGTCAACAGTGACGTGAGAGCCAAGTCGCGAGTGCGACGACTGTTTGTTTGATGACAGGAGATATTTCGTTTTGCCCTCGTTCACTACCAGACCCATTTTCTGTGCTTCCTTGTCCAGCCTAGAGAAAGCAGAACTAACGGCGCGGGTGTTGAGGCCGATGATATCAATATCGTCGGCATACGCCAGCAGCTGTACACTCTTATAGAAGATGGTACCTTCTCTGTTTAGTTCTGCAGCTCGAACTATTTTCTCCAGGAGCAGGTTGAAGAAGTCGCACGATAGGGAGTCGCCTTGTCTGAAACCTCGTTTGGTATCGTACGGCTCGGAGAGGTCCTTCCCGATCCTGACGGAGCTTTTCGTGTTGTTCAACGTCAGTTTACACAGCCGTATTAGTTTTGCGGGGATACCAAATTCAGACATCGCGGCATAAAGGCAGCTCCTTTTCGTGCTGTCGAAAGCAGCTTTGACATCGACGAAGAGGTGGTGTGTGTCGATTCTCCTTTCACGGGTCTTTTCCAAGATTTGGCGCATGGTGAATATCTGGTCGGTTGTTGATTTTCCAGGTCTGAAGCCACACTGATAAGGTCCAATCAGTTTGTTGACGGTGGGCTTTAATCTTTCACACAATACGCTCGATAGAACCTTATATGCGATGTTGAGGAGGCTAATCCCACGGTAGTTGGCGCAGATTGTGGGGTCTCCTTTTTTATGGATTGGGCATAGCACACTTAAATTCCAATCGTTGGGCATGCTCTCGTCCGACCATATTTTACAAAGAAGCTGATGCATGCTCCCTATTAGTTCTTCGCCGCCGTGTTTGAATAGCTCGGCCGGTAGTCCGTCGGCCCCTGCCGCTTTGTTGTTCTTGAGGCGGGCAATTGCTATTCGAACTTCTTCATGGTCGGGTAATGGAACGTCTGCTCCATCGTCATCGATTGGGGAATCGGGTTCTCCTTCTCCTGGTGTTGTGCGTTCACTGCCATTCAGCAGGCTGGAGAAGTGTTCCCTCCATAATTTAACTATGCTCTGGGCATCAGTGACTAGATCACCTTTGGGGGTTCTACAAGAGTATGCTCCGGTCTTGAAACCTTCTGTAAGCCGCCGCATTTTTTCGTAGAATTTTCGAGCATTACCCCTGTCGGCCAGCTTATCAAGCTCTTCGTACTCACGCATTTCGGCCTCTTTCTTCTTCTGTCTGCAAATGCGTCTCGCTTCCTTCTTCAACTCTCGGTATCTATCCCATCCCGCACGTGTAGTGGTCGATCGTAACGTGGCGAGGTAGGCAGCCTGTTTTCTCTCCGCTGCGACACGGCACTCTTCGTCGTACCAGCTGTTCTTTTGCTCTTTCCGAAAACCAATGGTTTCGGTTGCAGCTGTACGTAAGGAATTTGAAATGCCGTCCCACAGTTCCCTTATACCGAGTTGTTGACTAGTGCTCTCAGAGAGCAGGAGTGCAAGCCGAGTAGAAAATCGTTCGGCTGTCTGTTGTGATTGCAGCTTCTCGACGTCGAACCTTCCTTGTGTTTGTTGGCGTGCGTTTTTTGCTGCACAGAGGCGAGTGCGAATCTTAGCTGCAACAAGATAGTGGTCCGAGTCGATGTTAGGACCTCGGAGCGCACGCACATCTAAAACACTGGAGACGTGTCTTCCATCTATCACAACATGATCGATCTGGTTGGTAGTTTTTCGATCCGGAGACCGCCAGGTAGCTTGATGAATCTTCTTATGCTGGAATTTAGTACTACAGATAACCATATTTCGGGCCCCGGCGAAGTCAATCAGCCTCAACCCATTTGGGGATGTTTCGTCGTGGAGGCTGAATTTACCGACCGTAGTGCCAAATATACCTTCTTTGCCCACCCTGGCGTTAAAGTCGCCAAGCACGATTTTGACATCGTGGCGGGGGCATCTCTCATAAGTGCGTTCCAAGCACTCATAAAAGGCATCTTTGGTCACATCGTCCTTCTCATCCGTCGGAGCGTGGGCGCAGATCAGCGATATGTTGAAGAACCTCGCTTTGATGCGGATTGTGGCTAGACGTTCATTCACCGGAGTGAATGATAGTACTCGGCGACGGAGTCTCTCTCCCACCACGAATCCAACACCAAACTTGCGCTCCTTTATATGGCCACTGTAGTAAATGTCACAAGGACCTACTCGTCTCTGTCCTTGTCCCGTCCATCGCATTTCTTGGACGGCGGTAATGTCAGCCTTTATTTTTGCGAGGACATCAACCAGCTGGGCAGTGGCACCTTCCCAATTAAGGGTCCGGACATTCCAGGTGCATGCCCTCAAATCGTAGTCCTTATTCCGTTTGCCATGGTCGTCATCAAAAGGGGGGTCTCTCATCCGAGGCTGTGTTTTCCTTTTCATTGGTATTGTTTTTTACGTGGCGGGTCCCAAGCCCAGCGCACAACCCTATGTAGGGAATGTTTCGCCTTCTCACATTAGCTCGCCTTCGAACGGATGTTCTTAGGCTACCCAGAGGATACTTGGTCAAAGACCGGAAGTAGTGAGCTGCTTGAGCCATGTGTAAAAGAATCGTTTCTGGCCACTCCCAAGTGAATGGCGATCAGAGAACTTTCCTCACTTGCGTGAACTTCTACACATGACTCCATGAGGTTTCGTTACTGCAGCGAAATTCTGCATAAATTTCCTGTAATAACTCGCTAGGTTTGAATTTTATTTGGACTTACAGTTATTTTATTATATGTCCGAATTATTCGACTGAATCCTGGAAAAAATACGATGTCTAGTTTGAAATCTTCTTTGGGCATTTACTTATTGAATATGTCCCATGGGTTCCTCGGGTGAGCAGGAATATATGAATACATCGTCAATATAAACATATGTGAACTTGCCAATATATGGACGAAATACGCTGAAATATAGAAGGCGCGTTCTTTAAACCGAACAGAATCCTAACGAACTCATACTTTGCACCATTCACACTGAATGTAGTTTTTTATATGTCTGATTCTTTTTTATCAAGATTTGATGAAAACCTGACTCTTTGGTTAATTAGATTTAAATTTGTCATAACGACTTCTGGGAGAGGATATCAGTGATAGTCTGAGCGTTAAGCTTCTGAAAATCTACTACCATTCGTCTTTTAGGTTTCCCTTCGTTATCGGTACCTATTTTGCAACTGCCGAGATTGGAGAACTGTAAATCCTTTTACTAGGTTGAATAATTTAATTATCTAACAATTTATCTATTCATTGTCTGCAAACGGATACGGATAGTGCTTCACCCAAATAGGATCTTCTGATTCTGTCCTAATTGTAGTCGTAAACGTACGGATTTCATTAGTTTCTTAATTTTTCTCACGATATTTTCAATTTCAGTTTTATATGTACATGTCGTTATAAGTTGTGATATTCACTTTTTGGTCCCTAACTACTTGCTTTTTATATTTATATGAGAGTTTATGCTCGAAAATATTAATTTCGGTGTACAAGACCCTAAGACCGTGTTCACCCAGAAGCATGTCGAACTATTCTAAAACTTCGGTTTCAAAAAATACTTAATTATGATTGAGTAATGTAATAATTTCCTAAGCTTTGGTCAAATAGTATTCATGAAGGTTTTTAACTTTAATCGGTTTTATGGGTATACATATATTCTCCTATTTTACACTTAGAACTAATATAATTATTTGTCGCACCTGAGTCAATTAAAATATTAACGGATATAACTGTCTTCTGACACCGCCTTTGGAGACACGGTAATCCTTTTATCCTCCTAAAAAAGCACTTCCCTTTTCATAGATATCATCAGTAAATGGGGCGAGTGATTGTAGATCTTCGTATCTCGTTGTACCTTGTAGGTGTTGTAATTTCTTGAAGGAGGCATTCTTCCGTTTTGCTGCTTGTTGATCTTCTCTGAGCGGGATATAGAATCGTTGAGATTGCTGAAATTGGTTCCTTGGGAGGGATTGATTGTTGTATTGTGTTGATCGTACGTGTTGACGAGGGTAACCTGCTTCCATTGGTTATTGGCGTAGCTGGTGGTTATATTGTTTCTGCACATTTCAGTTATATATCATTCTATTATCATATCTCTATTGTGAAGGATTCTGTCGCTGGTTATATCTTTGTGGTGTAATTTGTCCGTCGAACTACATGTTCGCATTGTCGGGTGATGACTATATAATGGGCCGTTGCATGCCTGCTGTTGAGTCCTGCTTCTTGGTTTGCATATTCTAACATGGATGCAAGACCTTGTTCTCGCGACATCTCTATCTTTGAGAGTGCGAAATTCAGTCCTTTGCTGATTTCGCTGTGATATTCCGATAGTGTGCGTCTTCTATGTGTAATCTTCATATCTTCTAGAAGTACATACAATGGTCGTTGATCAGCATATGTGTAGTCAAGCCTGTTGATTGTCGAATAAAAATTCAGCTTGGTGTTGTAGTTAATTAAAGTATTTGCTCTATCCCCAATATTTTTATACTCTCGCAACAAAGTTGCTAATGAACTATGTGAACAAAACTATAATACTCTCCATAGTTTTGTTCACATAACGGTTGTTTGTAAGTCCTAAAACTAAAAGAGTAAGATATAGGGTTATATATACCAAAGTGATCAGGGTGACGAGTAGAGTTGAAATCCGGATGTCTGTCTGTCCGTCCGTCCGTCTGTCCGTCCGTCCGTGCATGCTGTAACTTGAGTAAAAATTGAGATATCATGATGAAACTTGGTACACGTATTTCTTGGCTCCATAAGAAGGTTAAGTTCGAAGATGGGCAAAATCGGCCCACTGCCACGCCCACCAAATGGCGGAAACCGAAAACTTATAAAGTGTCATAACTAAGCCATAAATAAAGATATTAAAGTAAAATTTGGCACAAAGGAACACATTAGGGAGGGGCAGTTTTTTGTACATAGCTCGGAAACTACTATAGCTATGTCAACCAAATTCTATAGAGTCGCTTCCTTTAGGCATTTCCATATACAGTTCAAAAATGGAAGAAATCGGATAATAACCACGCCCACCTCCCATACAAAGGTTATGTTGAAAATCACTAAAAGTGCGTTAACCGACTAACAAAAAACGTCAGAAACACTAAATTTTACGGGAGAAATGGCAGAAGGAAGCTACATCCAAAGCATTTTAAAAATTGAAAACGGGCGTGGCGTCGCCCACTTATGGACCAAAACCATATCTCGGGAACTACTCGACCGATTTCAAGGCAATTCGATATATAATATTTTCTTAACACCCTGATGACATGTACAAAATATGGGTGAAATCGGTTCACAACCACGCCTTCTTCCAATATAACGCTATTTTGAATTCCATCTGATGCCTTCTCTGTATAATATATACATTAGGAACCAATGATGATAGCGGAATAAAACTTTACACAAATAGAGTATTTGAAAAATATGTAAATGACTGATAATGAAATCTCGATTATCACTTAATCGTGCGAGAGTATAAAATGTTCGGTGAACTTAGCCCTTCCTTACTTGTTTGATTGTATAATTGTAAAAGCTGTTTAATAGTTCGGGTGGCTAGAAAATTTTTTGATGTTAATCATATGTCCTTTTTCTCCATTATCTGTACTGGATCTTATCTCCACTGAAGCATGGTATGGCTTCAAATGTTTTTAAATTTATAAGGTTTCCGTTTGTTTTGTTTGGTGTGAATTCTACATGATGATCTATCGTAGTGACTATCTGAGAGAATTGTTGCTCTTCTAGTGTATTTACCTTTAATTGTGTGTTATTTGGAGCCTGTGTGAGTATTTCTAACTGTGCTCGTAGTTCCGATGCCGTGAGCCCATGCATCGTCTTGTGGCATTAGGCACATAGAATTAAAAATTGGTTGGCGTTTATCACGTGAGTTCAGCGGAAGGATTGTCTTTGAAGCCATGAATTTCTTATTTCATGTTTTACTTTTTATCGGTTTAGGCTGCCTTCTATTTCAAGGTTTGTTTTTTACCCGACTGCATATTCATAAAAGTATCTCACTTTTTAAGAGATGGGTATTTGCTTTTCTTCAAAGCAGTGGAATTTTCATTTAATTATCGTACAGTTCGAGGATATTTGGCTGCAGTCAAGAGTTAAACCGGCTTGAGGCCCCAGTTAATATCGTTTAACGATATGAGTTAAAAAATATATATTTTTACTGCTACGTTATCACTTGTTTGTTATTGTTGAGATACGGTGGTGGTTATCGCAGGGGATTATTCCATTACCAGATGTTTGTTATTTAAATGTTGAGAGATGCATTTCTTGATAATGCATGTTTGGTTGTTATTGATGAAGCTTAGTGGAAACTTTGCTTAAGTGCCTTGTGACGAAGTCATTTACTCGCGTGGGAGAGTTTGTCGGAGTCTCTTGCGGTACATTTTCCAGTTTGTGTTCCTGAAATTTCTAAAGGACTTTCAAGGTGCAAAAACTCTGACCAGAATGAACCCTATATACCTATGATCAGAGAAGAAGTGATCGTCAAGAAACATCCCCTGTCTGTAGTCACAAATGTAGCAGAGTTTCGCTTATTAAAAATGGGCAGGTTTTCCCTAAAATGAAATCAAATAACGACTCACCTCTGTTATTAGTTTTGGAACTGCCTTACTCAGCCAAGGTTTTCGTCAATAATTGCAGATGTTGTTCCACCTCACGCGAGGCGTGTACACACAGATTAACCAGCGTTGTTCATATTTGGTAAAAGAAATTCCTTTAGTTCATTTCGGACTATCTTACAGGATCTGGTTCCACCTGTATGTATTTTTCGCCAGCAGCTTGTGACTATTCGTCCTCAGTCTGGAGAGGCCGTTACTCTTCAGCAACGGTTCCGCGATCAGGACGACATCGACTTCGTCTAGTTTTAGAGAACAGAAAATTGGCAGAGGCACCTTCGCATATTGGAAGTTAATTCGGAGGAATTTCATCCTTGAAACTCTCTCCAGAAACGTTAGTTCAGTTAGTGCTTGGTCCGAACCCACTCAAACAGCTGTTCGAGACTGAAGATGGAGTCGCCAATAGACAAGCCGCCCCTTAGAACTCGCTACGTCCGTAAGACTAGGGTCGTTCTCCATGGTCGTTTGACCACTTCCTGTCAAATCCGCCGCATCTGAAACTATTAGCTTTGGCATCCGTTGGGAGTATCCTGAGGACCACCCTTTTGAACCCATAGCTTATGGCTCCTTTGTTTTCCTGAGATGACCAACGGACTACGCATTTAGCAGAATCAGCGCTTTCCGATATGGTGCCTCGGTTCTCTCCATCTTTCAGCCACCAGCCTGGCCTATCACCGTAGCGTTCCACGATTTTGGCCGCCAAGCGGCGGTCTGCCTACAGTGTCCTTCTTCCCCCTGTGGAGCCTTTCATGAGTCTACAAGAGATACCTTTGCCAGTGCTGGCGATTCCGCCGAGTATGAAAGCAAAAGCTACGTCGGGTGCCGACAGGTTGCCACCGGCTTCCCCCATCCAACTACTCGTAGAGTCGCCTGAAGCAGAATTTACTACTAGGGTATCGGCATTACTGCGTTTCGAAAACGACGATCTGGGTTTTGAAATCCCTTTACTTCACTTTGTCACCTTTGCGTCATTGTTTGTCTCTTTAGTGTCTATGCAAATAGGGTACCACTCAGAGTCGCTAGCACACAGCATCTTTCCACAACTTCACTTCATCAAAAGTAAGATTTGCAAAACGGCACTTAAGGATTCAATTCGAAATCTAACTAAAACTGTTATGACCGCCTCCGGCAAAATATTTTTGAACCATCATTCTATAACTAGGAAGGTTCCCACTACCCGTTCCTAATGGCTTTCTCTAGCACAATAATGCGCAGGACGGAGTCTGCCGTCCTACTTGTGCTGCTGAAAAATGGATTCTTAGAATTCGACTCCTTATGTGTCATCCGATTAGCCTCTCCCTCATATTCAATGGGAACCAGGAGAGGCTGATGAGAAGGACGTGTTTGGTCATTCCAAAGACAAGAGTTCTCCGGTAAGAGCAAGTCGAAGTTTCCTACAGTACAAGTTCTAGTTTTTGTATCAATAGTCACTGAAGGTATGATCTTCAAGTATTATCCAATCTAAAATTAGTGGCACAATCGCATTCATTTATAGTCATATAGGCTGAGATAAACTCCTATGCTATCCTACTACTACTGCTACTGGTTTATGACACGCTAAGCTAAATTGAACCAGCGAGAGTCTTTCAGTTTCTTTGCCGTGCATTCCACTTCTTACGAGTACTACTTGCTGGAAGCCTCATGAATCCAACAGAGGTTAGGCTCTGAAATTAAACAAAAAAAAAACATTTATAATACCAAAAACAAATAAAGAACAGCGGATGCAACCGAACATTTTAAACTTTCTCGGTTTGATTATTAACTTTATTAATTTAATCATTTAGTTTCATTACTATATTCTGTTCCAGTTGTGCTATAGTTATATTAATAGCAACCTAATTAAGTCAAGTGAGATGCATATTATAGAATTTCATTGATCTTCAGCGATAAACCACATCATGTTTAAGAAACCATGGTCACTATTTGCATATAAAACAATAATATTAAGTAAAGTATTACAGAAACTTTCAAAGAGCTGACAATGGTAGCAAGGACCAAAGTTATAGAAAGAAATTTCATATGTATAAATACGGGTTGTTAATATATATTTTCAATGTTATTATTATATAATTGTCTTGTCATTTTTAACGTAAATATACATATTATTACAAGTTATATAAACAGAACACAAAACGCAGATAAAGGTATAACTTTAAAACAATAACAATATTAAATGTCTTTCTATAATTTTCGCCCTTGCTACTACTGTGAGGTCCTTGTGAGTTTTGTAATACTTTTCTGAATTTTCTATTTCCTATACACATCCAAAAACTATTACGATCCTTTGACATCATAGCCCAAATTACGCCGCCGAAAAAGACCACATAAAAATTTTCGTTGTAGCAGAACTTCAACATGAATTTTAAATTTCTGCAAATTAGAATTTTTTTCTCTACTTAATTTTTTCATTTGCAATAACTTACCGCAAATTTATGCCTGTACCATTCCAGTCATACATCGATATTTGGCGTGTGTATAGTGTTAAACACTGATCCAGCGATGCCTTGTCCTTGTATGTTTATTAAATGCAGTTAGAATACCGCCTCTAAACCTTTATCACAAAACAATCGGGTAATTGTAGTAAAGAAAAAAATATTATGTTAGTAAACTTCGCTATATGAAAGCTATTTGTGACAAGCACAGTTGTTACATTTCGATGCCATAGGTGATATAGCAAAGGTCTCTCTCTCATCATGCAGTTTTAAATGCAGCGATTTGATTAAAAGTATAACCACTAAGCAGCTGCAGCTGTAAAAAAGTAGTTTCATAATTTTATTAAGCTTCTTTTGTCTAACTTAATTATTTACTAATATATTGATATCATCGGCCTCAACACCCGCGCCGTTAGTTCTGCTTTCTCCAGACTGGACAAGGAAGCAAAGCAAATGGGTCTGATAGTGAAAGCGGGCAAGGCGAAATATCTCCTGTCATCAAACAAACAGTCTTTGGACTCGCGAAGTGGCTCCCACGTCACTTTTGACAGTCATAACTTCGAAGTCGAAGCAAAAGCTGTCATTTCCTTACAAAATAATAAAATACGGAAATTTTACTGGAATCTACGAAATTTGATCTAACTATCTATTTTTAATATGCTGCAAAATTTTAGTTAGTTTTCTAACCGGCCGAGCTATTCAAACACGGAGGCGAAGAACTGATAAGGAACATGCATCAGCTTCTTTGTAAAATATGGTCGGACGAAAGCATGCCCAACGATTGGAGTTTAAGTGAGCTCTGCCCAATTCACAATAAGGGAGACCCCACAATCTGTGCCAACTACCGTGGGATAAGCCTCCTCAACATCGCGTATAAGGTTTTATCGAGCGTATTGCGTGAAAGATTAAAGCCCACCGTCAACAAACTGATTGGACCTTATCAGTGTGGCTTTAGACTTGGCAAATCAACAACCGACCAGATATTCACCATGCGCCAAATCTTGGAAAAGACCCGTGAAAGGAGAATCGACACACACCACCTCTTCGTCGATTTCAAAGCTGCTTTCGACAGCACGAAAAGGATCTGCCTTTATGCCGCGATGTCTGAATTTGGTATCCCCGCAAAACTAATACGGCTATGTAAACTGGCGTTGAGCAACACCAAACTCTCCGAGCCGTTCGATACCAAACGAGGTTTCGGACAAGGCTACTCCCTATCGTGCGACTTCTTCAATCTGCTAATTGAAACTGCAGAACTTAATCGAGCAGGTACAATCTTTTTTAAGAGCGTACAACTGCTGGCGTTTGCCGATGATATTGATATCATCGGCCTCAACACCCACGTCGTTAGTTTTGCTTTCGCCAGACTGAGGGCAAGACAAAATATCTCCTGTCATCAAACAAACAGTCGTCGCACTCGCGACTTGGCTCTCACGTCACTGTTGACAGTCATAACTTTGAAGTTGTAAATAGTTTCGTATATTTGGGAACCAGCATTAACACCACCAACAATGTCAGCCTGGAAATCCAACGCAGGATACCTCTTGCCAACAGGTGCTACTTCGGACTGAGTAGACAATTGAGCTCGTAATTCCCGTCCTGCTATATGACGCAGAGGCTTGGACGATGAGAACATCTGATGAGTTGACGTTGCGAATTTTCGAGAGAAAAGTTCTGCGGAAGATTTATGGTCATTTGCGCGTTGACCACGGCGAATATCGCATTCGATGGAACGATGAGCTGTACGAGATACATATATGACGACATTGACATAGTTCAGCGAATTAAAAGACAGCGGCTACGCTGGCTAGGTCACGTTGTCCGAATAGACGAAAACACTCCAGCTCTGAAAGTATTCGACGCATTACCCGCCGTGGAAAGCAGAGGAAGAGGAAGACCTTCACTCCGTTGGAAGGACCAGGTGGAGAAGGACCTGGCTTCGCTTGGAATATCCTTTTGTCGCCACGTAGCGAAAAGAAGAAACGACTGGCGCGCTGGTGTTAACTCGGCTATAATCGCGTAAGTGGTGTCTACGCCAATTAAGAAGAAGAATATATGTTCTAAATGCCACTAGCCTTAAACAGATATAATATGATAATACCGCCCGCAATGTCCAGTCATTTTTAGTTAACGTGCTTACATTATTTTTTCTCAATTCTTCAATGAATACGTGGGATATTCTGTTAGCAGAATTTTGGTGTTTTTTACCACACCATTCTCTATTAAATAGGAATCATATGTATAAGAGTGAGCATAGCTGTAAGGCTAAATCATCAAACATAATGTCCTGTAAAAGTTTTGCAATGCACACATTTACGAGTCTTTCTCGTCTTGTTAATCTGCAATACAGAAAGTTTTAGGCCCGGTTTCACAGTCCATACTTATGTTGTACTTAAGATAAAACAGGAAAATATTGTTTTACAGCTCATACTTATGTAATGCTTAAGTACTGAAAAGGGGAGACTTAAGCAGTGCTTAAATAACAGCTGATTTTTGTTTTGAATTTGCTTTGAATTTTCAGCGACATCTTTCGTAGCGTAGCAAGTTCGTTTGCACTCAATAACAGCTTATACTTTTCCTTCAGTTCCTATAGGTGCTCCGACTCGCTAGTGATGAAATTTGGGGTTCTTTTGTTGTTTTCATCAATTTTTGATATAATTTTCCTCGCAAATTTATGTATTGTCTGTTATAATTTAAATATTTCAAACATATTTTTATGAATGACATTTGTAAAACATATGTTGCCCATAACGTTGCCATATATCATAATAAAATTTTATAGAAATTGAGCATTGACTGTGCTTAAATAACAGCTGATTTTTGTTTTGAATTTGCTTTGAATTTTCAGCGACATCTTTCGTAGCGTAGGGCAAGTGTCCGTTCGTTTGCACTCAATAACAGCTTATACTTTTCCTTCAGTTCCTATAGGTGCTCCGACTCGCTAGTGATGAAATTTGGGGTTCTTTTGTTGTTTTCATCAATTTTTGATATAATTTTCCTCGCAAATTTATGTATTGTCTGTTATAATTTAAATATTTCAAATATATTTTTATGAATGACATTTGTAAAACATATGTTGCCCATAACGTTGCCATATATCATAATAAAATTTTATAGAAATTGAGCATTGACTGTGAAACGCAAACGACCACTCAGTTTGCAACAATACTTAGCTAAGATTTTATTTAGGCACAACTTAAGTATGGACTGTGAAACCGGGCATTAGTTAAACAAGATCTCCTTGATTTCTATCTATAGGTATTTTTAAAAAAATTATTCGTAATTAAAATTTTTATCAAATAAGAGCTTACTTGTTGAAACGCCAAAAATAATAAAAAAAAATTGCGCATTTTCTAGTTTCTGTTATTAATTCTTCTTTCGATAAGCTTCAATGTCGATAGTTCTTCTCTTTCTTACTTACACATTCTTCCATTCAATTGAAAATTACAGAAAATGTAACAGTGTTGGTGATCAGCTAGGAATGTTTCAATGTGTTGGTGCACTCTGTTACCTCCGTCTTGAGGGGATACTAATATCAAAGAAAAACGCTCTTTGAGTTTCATTAAAAAGATTGACCGATGTACATTTTTATAGTCAAACGGATGTTTGAAAATTCTTATATCAATTATATAGGAACTAGCTTTTTACCCGCGACTTCGTCCGGAGTGAAGCCATTAAATAAGTATGAGAGATAAAGGGTTAGGGTATAATAATAGAAATGAGTCAATATGATAACTAAATTTTATTGGTTGGCTGAGATCAACAATTTTTAAAAATTACTACAGACAATGAATTTTCAACACCTTAAAATATGCGTATTGAAATGCAACAAATGTTAAAATATATTTCACCGTAAAATAAATTATTCTGAATTCTAACAATTTAAAAAATAAAATACAAAGTATTAATCTAGGATATTTTTGTAGACAATGTTATAAGTTTTCCCGCCGGGTGCAACTATGTGTAAATTTCGGGCATGATACACGTGAACAGTCTACATAAAGTTGCCAATGAGAGAAGCAAGGGTTTTCTAAATGCACTCCTGCTACCTGTAATGTTTGTCCTTGTTCCTTGTTTATAGTAACAGCAAAGCTAATCTTGACGGAAAACTGAACCCTTTTAAATTGAAATGGAAGGTCAATGCAAATAATTGGTATCCTATGTATTATAACAGTATTTCCCTTACCGACACCTGTTAAAATAGTAGCACCAAGTATGTTCTGTCCCAATTTTGTTATCCGAAGCTTTGTTCCATTACATTGCCGAGAAGCATCTATATTTCGCATAAGCATTACTGGTACATTTAGTTTCAATTGAAGTTTATGTGACGGTACACCCGATAGTTCAAGTGAATTTAAAAACTCCACAGGATATGAAGTACTTAGTTCCGTATCTATAATTGTATCCATTGACAAATATTCCTTCATTTCTCCTTGAACCTCGTTTAAAATGTCAGTGTTGATCCTATTAACAATTTCATTTCTTGGTGCTAATATTGCTCTTGCACACAACCACTGATCACACACCACAAATTTTGTTGCAATTCCGGAAAAACATTAGCAATGAGACCCACATCACTTTCTAGTAAATTACAAAATTCTCTTGACAGTAATATGTAGCATTCAGCGTCAACATCTAAACAACCATCACTAATTTTCAACAACATTTCTGCGTAAAGTCCTGAATCCACGTCATTATGAAGATGCACTCTCATACTCGATTTCAGGCGTAGTTTTTCAACTATCGACCATAAGCTTGATGATTTAATGCACGCTTGAATTTCATCTGCTGGTGTCCCCCTCTGAATCACTGAGAGGGTTTGACGGAAATCACCAGTCAATAAAACTACCATGCCTCCCATTATATCTGTACTATCTCGTCCTGGAGAGTCCGGTTTAAAGCTTATATAGCCTTCTTGTGAGACATTTTACTTTCATCCCACACTAAAAGCTTGCATTCTCGCATTCAATGGTAATTTTAAAACGGAATGTGCCGTACGACCGCCGTTTAATAGCGACGCGGCAATACCTGACGAAGCTACAGCAACTGCTATTTTTTGGTCTTTTCTGACAGACATTAATAATAAGTTAAGCAAAAACGTCTTTCCAGTTCCTCCTGGTGCGTCGAGAAAGAAGAGTCCACCACTGCCGGAGTCTATTTTACGTAAAACTTGATGGAAAACATGATTTTGCTCTGGAAGTAATTGAGGGACTAATTCTGTCACTTGATGTTGCAGTGCTATGAAATCATAATCTAGCTCTCGTGCAATTTCATTATCAAAATCATCCATATTGTCTCGTCGAGGGCTCGACATTCCAAAATCATCTAATTTTTTTCCAACCATCGTAAAAACCTTGTTTTCGAATATAATTAGCGTTTTATTGTAGACATTTTCATTGAAAGTAATATCTGTGTGTGCTGCAGTTGATGTAAAATATCTTCAGTCATGTATTCTTTGTACTTATTCCAAAGAGTTTGAGGGTTAGAAAGACCGCAAGAATATAAAAGCGTAGCATAAAGTTCCCAGTGTTTATCTGGCGATTGGTATTGTACAGCTTCCTCCATAGTTTCGTCCCAATAATTGTCATTTTCTAACATTCGCCGAGCTTCACATGCTTCTCGGTATGTTTGACATTCCTGGCCATTGACAATTTTAAGTTCTGTAAAGCTAATTGGACCTCTAACATGATGCAACAACATGCGCAGATAAAAGCATTCAAAATTCGTAACATGTACGGTATAGACACGACCAAGAGCATCCGATGCTTTAACCCCAGGTTGGTTTTGAACAGGTGTACCATGAATACGACGACGCCATTCTATTTTTGAACTGTTCCATGTATAATAACGGGGAACCTCAGAGTACAATAATGTCTTTGCAAAAGTGAACTGTGAACTGTTTCTTTAATCATTTCTCGAGGATACTTTTTTGTACACTTGCCATTTTGCATGCAAGGTGATGCTGGATTGCGAGCTACACGATCATATTTTTAATAACTGTGTTATCTTCTTCTTGAAGATTGTCTGCGCTAATCGCATCTTGTAAATGTATGTATTCTTCAGCTCGTAATTTTTTTTGTAAATAAATGAAATAATAAAATCGTAAATGTAACGAAGACGTTCGCTCTCTACTTTAATATACATATCTACCAAGAATTGATGAAAAAGTTGACTTGTACGCAGAAGAAGGTTGAAGTCATGCTCTTGAGCATCATGTAATACGCATAAAAGTCCATGCAGGAAACTATTTCATTTGGAATTTGTTGTCCGGTTGTTGGATTATTGACTGAAATATTAAACTGATATCCAAAATCTCCTTTACTGAAAATTAAAGGGTACTGCAAAGCATCATAGAATCTATGAGTACACGCTTTAGCGTATTGTCATGTGCCCGTAGTACTATGTCTCGTGGAGAGATCGGGTCACCAGCAACCAAAACATCAACTTCATTGACCATCTTCGCTTATAACGCCTTTCATGTTCGCCATGGAGTGCGATCAGCATGAATGATAACTTTGTAGTTATCTGAAGGCCGGTTGTCTATCGCACTTTTAAAAATTTTTACCAAGACATTGTGACTGTGTAATATTCGTTGACTTTTCAATACCGTTTCTCTTTCTACTCCTTCAATATATTGGCAACGATGATTCACTTCATTTTGTTCATCACCTGTAAAGTATATCTGCAGAAATTTATGCTGATCATCATCTTCTGGAAATAGTGATCCAATTTGATGATATATGTATCTGTCCTTGTACAGTGAAAGTTGGTGAAAACCCGGGCATTCTTATCACTTTATCAACTCCAAAGGATGTCATTTGAAAGCAAGAGTTATACCTTCTTATTTTGCTTAGAAATTGCTTTGACTCATCTGTAACATTTAATAATAAAGTTTTCAAAGGCTCTTTTGGTTCACCAAGTAATGGAAGTGAAACTTTACCACCGGAACAGCACATTCTAGCAGTTTCATCTTTCCATTTAAAAGCATCGCAGTACTGACATTTTTTATTCATTAAGCCAATAACATCAATGGCTAATTATGATATTCAATTGAAGGATCATATTGAAACCCAGTACCATTAAACTCAGCCAAATCATTACGCATGAAATTTCGGCGGCGCGTGGTCTGCATGTCTGCATTATGAATTCTTCTCGCCTGCGATTGTTCTGTTGTTTCTATCGCTCTTCTAGTTGTCTGCAGTGCAGCTTGTCTTTCTAAACGAACTCGTGCCTGAAGAGGCTGCTCTCAAAACTCTTTGTCGCTCAGCTTGTTGTTGTCTTCTCAGCTCTGCATGAGCCGAAGTTTCTTGATTTCGTGGAACTTTTGCGGCACGGGCCCGCGATGAATTTTTGGATAGACCAGATTTCCGCTTCCGAGGCCTTTTTAAATAAAAGCAGAGTAAGCATTAACATCATCGAGTAAGATCTAAAATAATAAAGTGACAGCTAACCACAAAAATTACGGATTACCTAAAAAATTTGAATTGTTTTATACTGCATGTAACGACAGAAGAAAATAACAATAAATATAGAAAAATTAGAAACATTTGAAGCTATATTCAATTGAATTAGATATTGTCGTCACCGCCGGTAATACAGTGGGACGGTATTACAGTATTCAGGGTTGAAACTTCATTACTGTAATGCTGAATAGATGGCGTTGAAGTAGCTAAATTTGACGATTTTTTGACCAACAATTTTTTTATCTTTCGTAAATTTTTTTTAATATAAAGTACCCTATGTTACTTCTAATACCTTCAAGAGTATATGAACAAAGTTTCATGATGATCGGTTAAGTAGTTTTTGCGTGAAAGCGTAACAAACAAACTTAAATTCGCATTTATAATATTATAAGCAGGGATTATTAACCTAATAAAAATGGCACAGATAATTTAAAAAAAAATTATGACTTCCTGTATCTACCACTGTGTGTGCCTCCGTTGTATAGGCTGTGGCAGCACGAGAGCTTCTCGATATAGGATTACTCCTTGGAGACTTTCCAGTCTTGTCGTTTTGAAGTTATAATAGTTATAAGCACATGCAGGAGCTTAGGAAATACTGTACATTGATGACTAGAATAATAGTAGTCGTATACTTCCGTGGCCGAAACGGTAGGCTCACTAGGAGCTTTTGCGCCTCCGTGCCTGCGATATGATGTTATTGATTCATGTGAGGGTTGTTTATGGATTAGAGCATGGATTGTTAGCAGTATATTATGCTGATTTTTGTATGGCACTAAAATACCCGCAATGTTGCTAGATGGATCTTTGGCAGTCAGGTCAAGTGAGCATTTTAGTGAAACTGAGTATTCATCTGAGGCTCTGCCCCCTTGCCGGTGAATGCTGTGCGGGACTAGTGGTTTTTCGCAACTAACACTTACATTTAAATTTCTGTGCAATCTGATATTCGTTAAACTGCATCTAATATAAGATCTTACAGTACTAGTGAGATGCTTATTTGCTGGTTGCAAATTTTTTGTTTTTATTGAGATGCTGTTATCTTGTTATCACTTGTTTGTTATTGTTGAAATGCGGTGGTGGTTATCATAGTGGATTATTCCACTGCCAGATGTTTGTTGTTTACATGTTGAGAATGAATTTCTTGATAATGCATGTTTGGTTATTATTGATGATGCTTAGTGGAAACTTTGTTTACGTGCCTTGGGACGAAGTCATTAATTTGCGCCACCCTGTATATATTTCTTTAAATAAGTTAAGCCTCCACCCACTCTACTCGGAAAAACTGGCGCACCCTAGCTAGTCACAATACCACACCACCAATACACCACACCTGGGGACACGTTGGATTTCACCACAGCAGATGTCAACTACCAAAACCTGTATATGATTACTTTCGCTTATACGCTGTGTCGCGATAACACTTCACGCTACTCTCCCTTAATCATCAAGTCAACCACGTTGATCGCCAGCACCGACAAATCGCCCCCGGAATTTGAGTGTCGCGGCTTTACCCGTCGATATTCATATTACATAAATTTATGAAATATAAAATTGTTTATTCCAATAAAATTTATTCAAAAAAACCAAGTGTATTAAGCATAAAACAGATATTTTTTGTTTTGTTTTCCAATATACTGAGTACAAACTAATTCATGGTCCTTCGAGCCTTACAGAAAGGCACCTTTGGATATTTATAAAAATATATATATATACATATATACATATATTATATATATACACCCGCGGCCAAGCGTAACGCAGTGGTATATAAATATACATACATACATGCATATATTATACATACATATATGAAATAACAAAACGCGTGGTGACAAAAAAAAATAATAATAATAATAGTGCAGTGAAATAAATACATATACATAGCATATATCAAAAACAAATTCCTATTTGCACAAAATTTGGATAAAATTCCTAATTAAATAAAAAATAATATTAAGATATAAAAAGTGCGTGCCAAAAAACCACAAAAATGAATTTAACAAACTAAAACTAACGTGCGCGAAATTTAAACACAAAACATAAAGGGATAATAACATAATATACAAAACAAAACATACATCAGGTGCAAATTTAAAAGCTCCTAAACAACAAAGCATACAAAAAACGTATCAAACGAGTGCGAATAATTGAAACAAATATACAAACAAACAACAGCACAGGGAAGTAGCCAGTTGAAACACAGAACGGAGAACAAAACGCAGAAGGCAGGCAACACATATACCCTGCAAAACATATCATACCAAAATACCAAGGGAGCGTATCAAGTCCTTTAATATATTACATATGTATGTATATATCTTCTTCTTAAATGACGTAGACACTGCTTACGCGATTGTAGCCGAGTTACTAACAGCGCCCTAGTCGTTTCTTCTTTCCGCTACGTGGCGACAATTGGATATTCCAAGCGAACCCAGGTCTTTCTCCACCTGGCCCTTTCAACGGAGTGGAGGTCTTCTTCTTCCTCTGCTTCCCCCGGCGAGTATTGCGTCGAATACTTTCAGCCGCTGTCTCTAAATTCAATGAAATATGTCAATGTCGTCGTAAATCTCATACAGCTCATCATTCCATCGAATACGATATTCGCCGTGGCCAATGCGCAAAGGACCATAAATCTTTCGCAGAACTTTTCTCTCGAAAACTCGCAACGTCGACTCATCAGTTGATGTCATCGTCCAAGCCTCTGCACCATATAGCAGGACGGGAATTATGAGTGAGTTATAGAGCTTGATTTTTGTTCGTCGAGAGAGGACTTTGCTTCTCAATTGCCTACTCAGTCCGAAGTAGCACCTGTTGGAAAGAGGTATCCTGCGTTGGATTTCCATGCTGACATGTTTACGCTGGTTCCAAGATCGACGAAGTTATCTACAACTTCAAAGTTACGACTGTCAAAAGTGACGTGAGAGCCAAGTTGCGAATGCGACGACTATTTGTTTGATAACAAGAGATATTTCGTCTTGCCCTCGTTCACTGCTAGGCCTATTTGTTTTGCTTCCTTGTCCAGTTTGGAGAAAGCAGAACTAACGGCGCGAGTGTTGAGGCCGATGATATCAATATCATTGGCATACGCCAGCAGCTGTACACTCTTATAAAAGATTGTACCTGCTCGATTGAGTTCTGCAGCTCGAATTATTTTCTCTAGCAGCAGGTTGAAGAAGACGCACTATAGGGAGTCGCCTTGTCTGAAACCTCATTTGGTATCGAACGGCTCAGAGAGGTCCTTCCCGATCCAGATGGAGCTTTTCGTGTTGCTCCACGTCAGTTTACACAGCCGTCTTAGTTTTGCGGGGATACCAAATTCAGACATCGCGGCATAAGGCAGCTCCTTTTCGTGCTGTCGAAAGCAGCTTTGAAATCGACGAAGAGGTGGTGTGTGTCGATTCTCCTTTCACGGGTGTTTTCCAAGATTTGGCGCATGGTGAATATCTGGTCGGCTGTTGATTTGCCAGGTCTAAAGCCACACTGATAAGGTCCAATCAGTTTGTTGACGGTGGGCTTTAATCTTTCACACAATACGCTCGATAGAACCTTATATGCGATGTTGAGGAGACTTATCCCACGGTAATTGGCGCAGATTGTGGGGTCTTTTTTTTATGGATTGGGCAGAGCACATTTAAATTCCAATCGTTGGGCATGCTTTCGTCCTACCATATTTTACAAAGAAGCTGATGCATGCTCCTTATCAGTTCTTCGCCGCCGTGTTTGAACAGCTCGGCCGGTAATCCATCGGTCCATGCAGCTTTGTTGTTCTTCAGGCCGGTAATTGCTATTCGAACTTCTTCATGGTCGGGCAATGGAACGTCTGCTCCATCGTCATCGATTTGGGGAATCGGGTTCGCCTTCTCCTGGCGTTGTGCGTTCACTGCCATTGAGCAGGCTGGATAAGTGTTCCCTCCATAATTTAAGTATGCTCTGGGCATCGGTGACTAGATCACCTTTGGGGGTTCTACAAGAGTATGCTCTGGCTTTGAAACCGTCAGTAAGCCGCCGCATTTTTTCGTAGAATGTCGGTCAGCTCATCAAGCTCTGCGTGCTCACGCATTTCGTCATCTTTATTTTTCTGTCTGCAAATGCGTCTCGCTTTCCTCTTCAACTCTCGGTATCTATTCCATCCCGCCCGTTTTGTGGTCGATCGTAACGGTGCGAGGTAGGCAGTCTATTTTCTCTCCGCTGCGACACGGCACTCCTCGTCGTACCAGCTGTTTATTTGCACTTTCCGAAAATCAATGGTTTCGGTTGCAGCTGTACGTAAGGAGTTTGAAAAGCCGTCTCACAGTTCCCTTATACCGAGTTGTTGACGAGTGCTCTCAGAGAGCAGGAGTGCAAGCCGAGTAGCAAATCGTTCGGCTGTCTGTATATATAGGAATATAAAACCTATGACGCATTCCCTTTAACAATTTATTGCAGTTACCAAATGGTACTAATTTTTGGGTCTAATTTACCGGAAAACACTAAAACTGTTCAGTGGAATATATATACACATATGCATACATACATAAATACAAATACCAAATTTGTCGATGCCTATGTACTAGCTTACCTTCGTGTATTCAAATACACATATTAACAAATAAAAAAAAATTCAGTTTACTTCCCATATTTTCCGGCATACCTATTATGTTTAATAAAACAATAAGCCGGATTAAATAAATTAAGTAAGCAAAGGCACATACAATAATCAAAATTGTAACATAAAAAGCACCAAAAAAATTAAAAAGAACAAAAGAGACATACCTACATATATGCTTATTTACCTAGTGCTGGTATATGACACCTACCAAATATACGAGTAATAACAAAGTGCATACGGGAGCATACCTGCACATTATCCACTTCGCTTTCGTGCTCTCTTAGCAGTGCGAACATACATTTATACGTATATTTGTACATATTATCATACGGTATAGGATTTGCCTGTAATTTTATACCCTGCACTGGGTACCAAATTATTAAAAATATAAATTTTAATAATATAAAAAACACCAGTTTTCCAAAATACATACAAGTTTTTAAATACAACAATACAAAACGCTCGGGTAAAAAAAAGGTGATACTTATATACATACTCGTATGTAACAATGTACATTCAAACATACATATATGTATATTTAAACATACACAATGTCCACATTGGCATCTATTCTGAATATCACTTGTTCTTTGTCAAACAAAAACAAGCAAGACTGAAAAAAAACATTACAGCATATTCTTTGCCCAAATACATTAGCACAAACAATTCGTGCATACTTATGTACAAAGCATATTGATCTCTTTGACGAGCTCTCAATTGCAAAAAAACAAGTGCATACAAGTCAAGTATTAGGGTGTGCCTATATAGGAAATACTTAAAACTAATATCGCGGTTTGAAAACAAAGCATATAAAATAAAAATAAATAAAATAAATTTAAATAGCAAGTAAATAAGTAACGGTATTAAATAAACAAATAACCTGTCTTTTACGAAAAAAACGTTTATATACTTAATAAAGTTTTCAGTTCGCACTGAGAAACCATTATTTCATTTTAACAAATATTTCTACATAGAACCAAAATAATGAACAATAACAAAAATCAAAGTACACCTGGAGCTTCACGCTCAAAACAGGTTGCTAAATTTATTTGAGAAAGTGACAGTTTATTAAGATACTGCACTAGATTTGCCTCTTCACCGATTCACGAAAACTCGGAATCGTTGTTAGAAATAAAAAACCAAAATCTTAAAAATGTTTGGACTCGCCTCCAAACGGCTCATGACGCCATTGTAGATTTTGGCGATTCAAATCTACCAAAAAAATTTTAAATTATCTGCTAACACAATATACGAAAACTGCTAATAAAAGTAATAGCTCCTACTCCTCATACGAGGGTAGAGCTGCCACAAATAGACAGTCAAGAGCCTAGTTCAGGCATCCACCTCGAGGTTCCCGTATGTGACACAGAAACATTTTGTGGTGGTTATGAAGAATGGCCGTCCTTCCGGGACATGTTTACAGCCGTTTACATCAATCATCCAAAATTATCACATATGCAAAAATTGTATCACCTTCGATACAAAACAAAAGGTCAAGCAGGCGTCATAGTAAAACAGTTCGCATTAAATGACGATAATTTCAATTTGGCTTGGGAAGCTCTAAAAGCTAGACACGAAAACAAAAGAATACTGATAAACAAGTAACAACAATAATGAACTTGCCAAAAATTAAAAAAGAAACAAGTGTAGAATTCATAAAGCTTCAATCCACGGCTTCAAATTGTTTGTCTGTTTTATCAACACAGAATATTCCCACAGATAATTGGGACCCCATTCTGGTAAATATATGCACAGCTGCATTACCAGAAAAATAGTTACTTTTGTTGTAGCAATCGCTCTCATCACGAAAGAAGTGCCCAACGTGGCGACAAATAAAAGATTTTCTCACCTCCCAATATGAAATTGCGGAAAGAGTAGAAGAAAAAATAGTCAGAAATAAGAACATTAATCACGACCTCAATGTAAGCTTCAATAGACCCCAAGCGAAAAGCAAAAACAAATCAAACAGAATTTATAACAAAACACAATCGTTCACATCCGAACAAAGAAAACATGCATCATGCGAACTATGCACAAGAGGGCATAATCTTAAAACTTACGAGAAGTTTAAAAAATTAAACATTAACGAAAGGAACAACTTTGTCAGATCAAAAAGACTCTGTACAAACTGCTTGTCCCATACACACAATCTTAAAAGTTGCAAAAGCAAATTTAATTGTTTTCACAAAAGACACAATTCAATTCTTCATTACAGCAGATATCCGATCTCACTGCAAAGAAGCGCTTTTACAAAAAGAACCACGGGTTTAATTGCAAAAGCAAATCCTGAAACCCAAAATTCGGAAAATTCCGAAGAGACACAATGCTTCTCAAAGGCACAAAAATCTCAAACCACAGCGAAACACAAAGTGGACTAGTTACAGAACTAGTCACCACCATACCAACTCAAGTTGAGTATAATAAAAACTAATACCTTAATTCACAATTAAGGAAATTTCAAAAGTTAAAGAAACTTCCCCCCATAACTACTTGATCAAATAATGGCCGGTACGTCATACGACTACCATTAGAGCCACAATTTTCCATTACTCCACAAATGGGTATAAAAAACAAAGTCAGAGTTACCTCTGACAGTCCATGTCTTGAAAGCACATACAACTTTTTGACCCCGCAAGATGGCTTTCGCCAATAATGAGAAAAAAAATCTGAACAAATCCAAGAGCGGTGGCGGGCTACTAAACGCCAATTTGGTGCATACGCACTAAAACAACATATAACACAGTTGTATAAAAAGGTCGAAAAATCGACATTTTTCGTAAATTTTTAAAATAAATAAAATCTTAAACAAAATTAAGGTTAAGCGATCACCATATGCGCAATGCGATACTGTGACGCACCTAGACTTACAAAAAGCAAAGGTCGTTCTTATCGACCTTACATAAGCGCTCCTCATAAGGGTGTTGGTGGGAATCTGTTATAAAATTTTAACATTCCACTTCAAAAAAGTACCTGGAAATTACCACTATAAGAATCGAAGCCATTCTCCATTCACGGCCATTCTCTCACAAGATCCCTCTAATTTCATAGTCATAACTCCAGGGCTAAGGAGTACCCATTCTGGCAACATCTGAGCCAGGCGTGGAGTTACAATCCTTTATAAGCCGATAACACAGAAAAGGCAATTAATAAACAGCTAGTTTACCAAGCCGATGGTAAAGAAATTTTAAATTAAACCACAAATAATAAACCGATTAAAGAAACAACCGCAAATATAATAACTTGAAAAGCAGTTACAAACTCATAAATCCGTAAAATATAGTTTTTTATTGTACACACGTAAAAGCAAACTTATGTGCATACCAAATACTAAATATGTTTAAAACCAAAGCTGTTTTCAACATTTATAGCATGTGTTCTGCGCCCTCGGCTACTCTACCAGCTCTACGCCGAAATATGTACACGCAGCAGCATATATGTACGTAATTCTAGGCAAAATATTCGCCTAGGGGGCCCAGGATGTTTAAATGAGTTAAGCCTCCACCCACTCTACCCGGGAAAAACTGGCGCACCCTAGCTAGACACAACACCACACCACCAATACACCACACCTGGGGACACATTGGATTTCACCACAGCAGATGTCAACCATCAAAAGGATTGGATCATCGCTGATTATGATTACTTTCGCTTATACGCTGCGTCGCGATAACACCATGGATAAGATGATACTAAACTTTAGCATTGGCCCTCTTTTTCTGTCAAACGCGTTCCATGATTATTTGACAAAATCAGTGTGAAACGAAATTTCATTGAAGTGTGTGCATATTTGGTAAAGAAAATTTTTATGTGTTATGTGTATTAATGATTTTTCATTTTAATACATACATATATATGCATTTTCAAAGTGATTAATTTAGTATAATTTAGTGAAAATGCCAAAAGTAAACTTTGTGCATAATATTTTATAGAGTTAATACAGTAGTTTTCAAAAATATGTAATTTACTAATCTAAGTACATACATATTATAATAATATATTTGTAATTAAATTCTACTACGTACGTTAAATAAAAATAAATATTTTATTGTATCACAATATTGATTGTAGTACTTAGTGTAGAAATAATTTAAAAAATTACAGTATTTTGGTAGGAAAATTATAATTAGAATAGTATTAATTATATACATATATGCATTGAATACATATATCTTTAATTTGTGATATTTTTATATGAATTGTTTTGTTTTTGTGTTCATTTATTATTTTAAATTGTTACATTAGTTATAAATGTATTTATTTATCTACTTACGTATAAGTACTAGTATACATATTGTGATATTTTTTATGAATTGTTTTGGTTTCTGATGTTTATATCTATTCTTTTAATTTGTTAACTACGTATTTATTTTTAATATGTACACATACATATATATCTTAATATATAAAAATCATGTGTCACGTTGTTTGTTTTCGATGGACTCCTAAACTACTGAACCGATTCTAATGAAATTTTTAACACTGTGTGCAGTTTGGTCCAACTTGAAAGATAGGATAGTTTATAACTCTCCTTATAGTCGCATTATTTATTTATTGCAAATTATTTGTTTATTATTAGCAAAGAGCTATCCACCAGTTGGTGGCGCTAACAGCGGTATTGAGTAAGTGTGGTATGTTACAGTAGATGGCGCTACATTTCTTTCTAAATTTTCATGGATTTAGGCTGTCATAACAAAAGCTACCACTTGCTAAAAACATTAAATGAAAATGCGTTGTTTGAAGTTTATATTATTTGTGGTAAAGTTATACGAATCTATGACTTCCAATATTCTAAATTTAAGAAAAATCACATACAATCTGTGAAATAAATAAAGTTATGTACATATGTATGGTCAGACAAATAAGCAATGCTGCCACTCTTTTCCAGTAAATCTTCCTCGAATTTGGGAGATTTCAGAGGAATTTAGGAAATCGCAGAGTTGATTTCTGCATGTATTTCCTAAATGCAAAAAAAAATTTCATTTAGTTGCATTTAGGTATAGAATTTTGTATGGCTAATGCCCGGTTTCACAGTCCATACTTAAGTTGTGCCTAAATAAAATCTTAGCTAAGTATTGTTGCAAACTGAGTAGTCGTTTGCGTTTCACAGTCAATGCTTAATTTTTATAAAATTTTATTATGATATACGTTGTGGGCAACATATGTTTTACAAATGTCATTCATAAAAATATGTTTGAAATATTTAAATTATAACAGACAATACATAAATTTGCGAGGAAAATTATATCAAAAATTGATGAAAACAACAAAAGAACCCCAAATTTCATCATTAGCGAGTCGGAGCACCTATGGGAACTGAAAGAAAAGTATAAGCTGTTATTGAGTGCAAACGAACGGACACTTGCCCTACGCTACGGAAGATGTCGCTGAAAATTCAAAGCAAATTCAAAACAAAAATCAGCTGTTATTTAAGCATTACTACTCCCATTTTCAGTGCCTAAGCATAACCTAAGTATGAACTGTAAAACACTATTTTCCTGTTTTATTATATATTAAATAAAAGAAAGTTGTGTTAGTTACACCATTTATTACTCAAGAACAGCTGAACCGATTTGGTTGAAAATTGGTGGAGAGGTAGCCTAGAACCGGCGTAAGGACATAGGATACCTTTTACCTCTTTATACCAAAATTTAATAAAACTCATAAATACAAATTTTATATTTCAAATCATAAGCATTTGTTCAAAATTCATGTTTGTAGGAATCATTTGAATATATGCGTACAATTTTAAACATATTCTTCCTCAAAAATAATACAATTGCTAAGTATTTGGAATAGTAGAAAAGAACTGCAACCAAATATGCAGTGAAATAGATTATAACTGGCTCAGTAAAACTGATGTCATAACCTTTCCAGCGGACTTTTTCGTCTTTCCACGCCTGAGAACCGGTTCATCATGTGCAGTCCACTAGAATAACTGTCGATTAGACTTCAGTGGGAAATGGTGGAGTTATGTTTCTATTGTCAAACACCGACGCAAAAATTCGGTTTTATTACGATTAAAGAGCACTCAAACACTTCTCAGAATCAGTTATTCGTTGTGTTTGTTGGATTATGAACTTGCGAGGCACACACTTTGCCCAGAGCTTTCGCCTCTTTAAGCTTGGCAAATATCTTTTCATCGGTGGATTTCCATGAGCCAAAATACAACAGTATTTTCACAAAAAAAGCAATGCTTCATTGGCACACGAAATGTATTATGATCCATTTTTTTGTAAACTAACACAAGCTGCTCACAAAAATTCAAAATCTCCTTAACTAATAGTTATAATCCAACTAATAGAAATCATATACATAGATGGTAGTTGTAGTATTTTCAGCCACAGTGAAGCGTGGACGGGTCCTCTAGTATATATATATATATATTATGTTGTGTATCATGTTGTGTAAGGGTGAC